>NW_015386134.1:291380-326219 GCF_001527695.2 Protobothrops mucrosquamatus
AAGTGTTGATTCAGAATATGAATAAGCTCTCCTGAGTAAAATATTATGGGCAAAGAAAATTATCCTAATACTCCCTTATGTTCACCCCTAGGGACTTCATATAGCTTTAAAGAGCATTGGGACAAAAAAGTGCATTTTTAGAAGACACAACCAACTTCCAAGGTACATAATCCTGTTTCAGTTTGATTGGAACTATTGTAATGCAATGCCTCCAATTTTCAATTCACAGGAGCAGTCTAAGGGAAATATGATGGCCAATACTATCAAGAGTAGCTAAGAGTCAAAAAGTTGTCCTCCTTAATTTTCCCCTCACAAAATTGTTATACCATTACTGCTACATGTCAGTGGCTCCCAAAGAATAATACAATTGCCATAAATCTTTCCTATTTTCATGGTAACATATAACCCAGTTCTATAGAGGCTGCCCATTCTATATAGCCACCTAGCGTTGCCCTGTGGTAAGACGAGCAGTCAATATTTTAAACAAACAAACAAACAAACAAAAACAGAATATGGCAGTTACACACTTTAATCTGACCACGTTAAGTTCAGGATTCATTCAAAGTTCATTCTGATCTGTTCAGTTGTCTATAATTACCAACTGACAGCCATCTAGTTTTCACAAATTATTATATTTACAAACAGCTTTGTGATGACAATCCTTTTTTCACAATGGAGGATTATGTCATGGCTCATCCAACCAATATTATCCTTCTTTAACCTGTCCTTTAGCACATAAAGTTAAGACTATTTTCATGATAGAAAAACAAAACCTATAGAAAAATAAGGAAATTAAAAAAAGACAAGAGACTACATTAGAAAATCCAATCTTGTTTAAAAATAATTTCTTTTTCCATATGTATAGACTGCTTGGACTTTAATGATAAAGGGGAATAATGCTAGTTCCCTTTTGTCAACCAATGTTGTTGCTGAAAGTTGCAGTTCTGTTTTGGTTAATTGTGTGAAGCTATAGGTCAAAAATTACTCAAAACAATTATATTTTCAAAACAATTATATTTTCAAAAATAAGTGTTCCAGTCTGATACTGCAGCCACAGCTGTAAGCAGAAAATATTGATATAGTTAAACAGATACAAATTCACATAAATTTCTTTTCTAATCATATAGATTATCAAGCTTCCCAGAAGTATAGATGACAAAGGACAGTATCAAAAAGGTCTGAGCTATAAATCAGGAAATATTCAATTCAAATCTTGCCTTTGCTGTGAATTCAAACATGGCCTTAAACATTCTACATTACCTTATTAGCATCAGTATCTTCCCATCTGGGAATAATAAATCTCTGCCTCTCATATGGTTGTAAGACAATAGTGTGCATGAACACAAGTTAGTTCTATATAGTATTGTATATTATTACTCCATTCTTTTTGTCCTTTATTTAAAGTAATTAAAATCCCTGAAAACAATTAAAGACCAAATTGTTGTCTAGTCCAACACTTGGCTTTTACAACGATCAACCAAATGCTTCTGAGAAGTCTATGAGTAAGACCTGAGTATATTAGCATCTTCCCACTCATGTTCTCTAGTAATAGTGCTAAAACACACATTACCCTTGAAACACAATGCAACATATCACCACTATTACCAGCCAGATAGCTCCATCCTTCTTGAGTGTTACATAGCAATCCTTTCTATTTGTTTGTTTTTAATTTTCAATATGTTGTTGATCTCTGCATCTTACATTCATTATTCACTTTCTGAAGTAGTGTTTCATGAATCATCCACCCCCAAACTTTGCATGATCCCAATTTCTAATTATCTGCTTTCTTGATCCAGCATGATTTTTATACCTCTCTGCCAGACATTTCCCTTTACTCAGATTTCTTTTGCAAACCAATGAAAACTTGGCCCTTGCAGACTGGATTCAGATAATATGCTTAATCTGGTTACTGGATGAGTCCAGTTCATTATTTCACCCAAATGCATTAAAGTGTAAAGTAACTCAATGGCTGTGCTTAAACTACTGAAAGCCAAAACCAAGGCATGATTAAGATAAAAGAAGCTACAGAGATTGTACAAATGCAGCTACTTGGAGTGGGTGGGGTGAACATCTTTTCCAGCTGCACATCCTTTGGGAAGGTCACTATACAATGTACCAGCACAGAAAAATTATTGCAGTGATGGATTAGAAATGGGGATATCCACGGCAAATTCATTCTCAACTACTGAAGCTGTACTGTATAATTTGGGGACAGTTATTCTCACTCAGTCTAACCTACCTCACAGTGTTCTTGCTGTGGGGAAAAGTTGTGTGGAGAAGCTGGAGATGCGAGTGTCATGTATGTCATCCTAAGCTCCTAAAGTGGGAAATCTAAGAAAAAAAATTCCAAGTGGGATGTATAGATTGGGGCTTATATTTTTATTGTGTTATTCCCTCATATATACACTTCAGCAAAGAACCTGGGATGCTTTGTCTGAAATAGGCAACATTTTATATATCTCCGCATTGAATTACTTGGGTTTCCTTAATGCTGATAAATTTGTAGAAATCCTTTTCAGGCCCTGGTGCTCTGTCTTGGCCCATGCCAGCTTAAATCTACATAATTAAAATAGTGTGCTTAAAAAGCCAGGTGGGGTAGCTAGATTGGTGGACACAAAAGAGATCCCTGTGGGCACGCTGAAGCTTCTCAGATTGCCTGCCCTACTTGGAGGCCCCGTTTGCCTCAGCTGCACAACAGCCTGTATCACAAAATGTTGTTGTGATGGAATGGAAAGGGTGTCCAATTTCACATAGTACATTAAAACAGTGAAGTGTGCGAGAGGAAGGCCAAACTGACAACACAGTCTTCTAATTCAATAGACTCAATAGCCAGAACACTATGCCTTGTCTTATCTGAAAACATACTGTAGGTGGGCAGATCAGAGATCAATTAATTTTTATGAGAAGCAGAAAATGGGCAGAAAAGAAAGCAAAGATAATATAGCATTGAGCCAGATAAATAATGATGGAAGCTCAAATGGAGGCACACGGAGCCTCAAGTGGAGCAGGCAGTCTTGGGCCTATTCTTAATTAATTTATTTCTATATCAACAAGAAATAATCTGAATTTAAGTAAGGAAACTGGGTGAAATGGAGATGTGTGCTCTGTAGGGGAAAATAGAGCTTTGTCCTTGGGATTAAAGAGTAACGTAAAGCTGTGGGTTTTTACCAATATAAGATCTTTCAGGCAGCCCATCCCTCCCCCGACAATAGGATTTGTCTGGGAGATTGAAATAAACCCTGTAGCAGATAACTGTGGTTTCTATTGTGAACTGGCTCCTCCAGGAATGGTGCCTCAGAGCAGCTGCGCTTATAAAAAAGTGATGTAAAAGGACAGCTCTGCTGACCACAGAGGAAATCTTTTCAGTGATGAATGGAACAAATATCATGCATCTCTGCCTGTGATAAACTAGGCCTATGCCTCAATCAACCGCAAAAGCATCTGCACCTTTTCTGATAGCAGCATTTCCTCTGCAGTACCTGATAAGCAAAGCTCTGGAAGTGACAAGGACAGGATTACTTCTTTAAACCATTGACCAGCCAGTAAAACCTCCCCCCCTTCTCCATTTCTAAGATTATAATGATGCAGCTCGCAATATATGACTAGGCAAATGGACAACTTCCCTTTCAACCCACTTTATTGCTCTTTTGATAGCAGATTCACCTATGAGGAAGAGAAAAACTTAGAGGATGTTGTATGACAGCCCATTTAATTTTATTTCAATCAAGCTGTACTGAATGAAAAGATAACATTGTAAAATTTCTAGTTGGATGTTTGGTACTGATAACAAACAAAAAACCTTACTGCAAAGGATGCTGGAATGCAGATGAACCAATGTACAATTTTGTGGTGGCCATCTATGCTGAAACGCATTCAGTCTTAGCTCCACAAGGCCGTCTAGAAACAGCAAGGAACCAGCCCCTGCTGTGTCAGCCCCGCCCCCTGGGTGCATGCTGGGGAGGTGTCACCCTTTGTGAGGAATGAAGAAATGGACCATGCCTTGGTACTTGCCCTGGTCCCACCCCCTTCTGCCAGAGATCCTCAGATCTGTCCCACTCCTGCCCAGGCCCCCACAGGCACCCTTGACGCGAACGATGTAGAGCTGGCCATGCCCACCCAGTAGGCCACACCCACTCCATCCACACCCACCCAATAGGCTGCACCCACCCTGGCCACACCCACCTGGCCCCCCTGAAGGCAACCCCAATGCTGATGCGGCCCTCAATGAAATTGAGTTTGACACCCCTGTACTATAGTATCATAATATAGTACTCCGCTGAAATCCTGATTGTTTATTCTTACTTACTTATTAGGATTTATATGCTGCTCCATTCCCAAAGAACTGTAAGTGGCTTAGGAGCCCTCAAGAAGATTAAAAGCAAACAAAACATGATATAATTAAATTACAAATGCAAAACTCTTGGCATTCAATATTTGCACATTTTATATTCATCTTACACTAGGACTACAGGCTATGTAAATGAAAACTTGAAGGGATAGGCACTAAAAGCACAGTTATTAATAAAGATTAATAACCTCTTACACTCTTTTTTTGGCAGTGACAAAAAATAGAAATTAAAAATACCTTGTGGTATAGTAAATATATACATCAATAATTAGCCAAACAAGCCCATTTAGAAGCAAGACCCAATTCTTTTAAATAATTTCTTTATGTATCTATCATTGACTTAGTGATGATGAACGTACCGGCCTCCTCTTGTACAGCAAGTATATAAAATGCAGAAGATTGACAACAAGGAATACCGCATTCCAGATTACCATATCCACAGCACACCGAAAAAGGGCTGCCCAGATGATAAAAAGTACACATCCTGTCAAAAGTAAAAGTGCAAAACTATTAGGCATACAACTCTGCCATCCCTAATCCAGAAAACTAAGTACAGCAGAATGTTGTGATCAAACGTATTTATCTTCCGTAGAACAATCTACCAAGAAAAGACTAATGGTAGTAAGAGCAATGAAGACTATGCCAGGAAAAGAATAGAAGTTATAGCATTACAGAAGAATACCACCCATATTTGTCATGAAGCACAGTCAGAAAATGAAATTGTTCATTTATTTTTTTAAAAGTATTTATGGATTAATTTTCCATACATATTCCAAAGCACTCCCCTCACATCAAACAAAATCAAGCAGCAGGAATAGAGAAATAAGTTTTACAACTATATTATAGTGGGTTATCATTACAATAGATTCTCAAGGGTGCAATGTTTGAGTCTAATAAAACCTTGCTTACCCATTGCCAGCATAGCTCTTAGGACAATCATATGGAGATTAAAAGTGGTTGGAATAACCAACCCAACTGCAAAACAAATATTGGCCATATGAAAAATCAGGTGATGGATCTCTCTCCAATTTTCACATACAGTTTCATTTAAAGGCACAGAGGTGGCATTTCTGAAGTCCAGGCTGAAGTTCAGTGGGGTTATGGTAATTGAACTGGCTTCTACGGCGTTCATCTTGAAGTAGCCTGTTAAAAAGAAACATATGGTAGGTTGCACTTGCAGTGTGACTGAATAGATGTCTTTTTGCAAGAGGGTTGAATATCCTGAGAGCTTGAAAAATTATACATGGAACATATTGAATGTTCACTTAATAATTTTTAAAAAGAAAACCAGTCCTTGCATTTATCAAAATTAACTCAATCACCATGAACTGTATGCCCTTATCTATGTCATTCTGTGTATATAAAGTGTGTTCAACAAAGTAATGGGTATAGCTTTGGCACTCAAATAACTTGTTAGCAGAGAATACTTAAAATAAAGTTAGAGTTCTGCTTATCTCTCCCACACCTATCCAACTGCCATGTAGCTATGACATTAGGCAGCACTACTAAATATAGTACCTAATGCAATGCTGAATAGAAGATAAGAAGCAAAAGAGTACATAATATTTTAACAGCCAAGTTTTAAGGGCAACAGAAAAAATATTTAATTTTCAAACATAACATTACAGACCAAACANAGAGAGAGAGAGAGAGAGAGAGAGAGAGAGAGAGAGAGAGAGAGAGAGAGAATCAGTGAACTTCCATGCATCATGAAATATTGATCCCCAACTTCACAGATATACAGGCAGTTAGAAAAATCTCCACTGGATATCATAGCCTGGTTTATGTCAATGTGGTCTTGGTTGTTTAAAGCAAATGTCCCTATGAAGAACTCAAGAATTCTATACTAAAAAGGTAATCTGCATTTTACTCTTTTTTGTGGTATGATACAACATTGTCCAAGATTTTTCTAAAATTATCTACGTGTGCATTTGTATGTGGGCATTTAATGGGCGTTTTAATGTATAGCTGGTTAAAAAAAATAGTGTATACAATATGTGTGTACATGTGCATTTTCAAGTCAGTATGCAATTTTCTTGAGAACATTTTCAGTACATTTCCTTGTGGCCCAGGGTCACCCTCTTACATGCCTAAAGCAGGACTACAGGCTCACAGTCTCAGCCTGGTGCCCTAACCATCATGCCAAGCCAGCTCTCTCAAATATATTATTTTATATTATAATATTCATTCTAGATCCTAGGCAAAGGGATTACTTGAAATCTATACACTATTAAACATAGTATATTTACTTGCTATTAAATCTGGTATTTCAAACATATTGTTCACATGAGCAAGGAAACAGGATAACAGGGAAAGACATCACATTCCTCTTAGACAGTAACTTCAGGAATCTTGGAGGGGGAGTATAATTGGAAGGATTAGGGCCATATCTGGCCATACCAGGACTGCCAATTTATTGCAAGTTTTCATCATACTGTACACACACAAACATACACTATATTCCAGCCTCTCCCAACATGGATGGAGATTGTATAAGGCTGCACTTTTTCTTCCTTTCAGAAAATTACTTCAGCTTCAAAGTAATAATGAGGGTGGTATGGCTTGTGCTGAACAACGAGGGCTAATTATCTGCACATACTGAGCCAGGCTTGGGCAAGGCTTTGATTAGCCTTGCCTTCTGTTTCAGGTATAAAGACTCATTCAAAGATGGTGGCACAGGGATGATTGAATACCTGGCCCATGCTCACACACCCTTTAAGGTACGGCTCAGAAGAATGAGAAGAGGGCGGTATTATTACATTGCATTTTGCAATTAGACTTCAGCCCTCTGGATGACAAGAAGGTAGGGCATCTCTAGTTTCAAAGCAGATGAGAACCTAAGAAACCTCTGTAACGTACTTTGGGGGTCTTTTGAGCGAAGGAGCGGTTTTTCAGCTCCTGCAAACTGAACTTCACAACTCCAGTCATCCCGCGGGTTATTAGCGTGAGTCCCTGCACCCCTTTCTCAAGTCCCGACGTGAGAATCCAACGAAGACGGTTCAGAGGGCATGTACCAAGGGTAGGCTAAGGCGGGAGATAGGCAGGACTGAAGGCACCCGGCGGGGGAGGCAGCGCGCCCGCGTTAAAGGCTGTAACTGGCCCAAACTCATTCACACTGAGTAGATTTGCACGGGAACCCCCTCCCCCGATCGTGAGTAGACCGGGTTGCGGAAAATGTCGCCCAGCCCTGCGCGTCCTCCCAGCTGCCTCAATTCTGCATACCACAACTGATCAGTCCCGCAGCTTGTTCTGGCTGCCCCGGAATTTTCTCCTACCTGCTTCGCTCCTCCTAGTCCCAGCCTTACCTGATGGCGTTGCCGCTGCCCAAGCGCCTTCTCCAGAGTTTCTATACCCAAAGGTGGCTGCCAGCACCCGGCGGGCTCCTTACGGGGGCGCCCTGTGGCTCCGCTGCGCCTGCTAGAGGAGCCTGCGGGAAGCGCTCGCCATCGGCGGAGCGGAGGTTTTGACTAAAATAGGCATCGAGCAGCCGCCGCCAGTAACTTGCGGGCGGCGCTAGCTCCCTCCCCACGCTTGCAGCCCTCAGAAATGGAATAGCGTGGGGCAGCGCGCAGGCGCCCTTTTTTTTGGGTACACTTTGCTCTTCCCGTCCCACCTGCGTAAAAGTTCGGCTGCCGGACGGTGGGACTTGACCGCCCGTCGGGTGTGTGTGTGTGGGGGGGGGGGGGGGGGGGGGGGGGGGGGGGGGGGGGGGGGGGGGGGGGGGGGGGGGGGGGGGGGGGGGGGGGGGGGGGGGGGGGGGGGGGGGGGGGGGGGAGGTTGGTGATCGCCAGCCGTCCCTGAAACTATTCGGAATGTCAACGACTGCTCGCTAGCGATGGTAGGATTAAATGCCTAAGGAGGGCTCTGCGAACTTTCTTCCAAATTATAGTATTGGGGGGGGACATTTCTGGCTCATTGAAATAGCTGCCTAGAATTTAAGGGCCTACAGCAGTGGTTCTCAACCTTTTTAATGCCACGACCCCAACCGGTCGTAAGTCGAGGACTAAACCGGTCGTAACTCGAGGACTAAACCGGTCGTAAGTCGAGGACTACCCAACCGGTCGTTAAGTCGAGGACTTTCCCTGCCCAGGAGTGCCGTGCATGCGTGGTTCCGACCCCTGCGCCGGCCGAGGCGTAGCTGGCAAGCGGCAGAGACGGAGCAGGCCGACCACCAGCTGGCCCAGCCCAAGGGAGGTAAGGCACCCGCCGGAAAAGGGGGAAAAAATGGCGGACAAAAAAAATGGTGGACAGCCTTGCTTGGTGACCCCGGTGAAATGGTCAATCGACCCCAAATGGGGTCCCGACCCACAGGTTGAGAACCACTGGCCTACAGTTTAGGGACTGAAGGAGCTTCTCCAACTTTCAAGTTTTTTAAAAAAAATATTATTTGTTATAGGTTGATTTGGATTTCAAACATGAGAGTCTCTTAAATTTGTCTGAAATGGTATACAGTGAAGGAAAAAAAATATTTGATCCCCTGCTGATTTTGTACATTTGCCCATTGACAAATGATCACTTTATAATTTTAATGGTAGGTTTATTTTAACAGAGAGAGAGAGACAGTGAGAGGTGACACTAGTTGGTGCGATTATTCCCAAATGGAAGAAACACAAAATAACTGTCAATCTCCCTCTGTCTGGGGTTCCATGCAAGATCTTACCTTGTGGAGTTGCAGTGATCATGAGAATGGTGAGGACTCAGCCCAGAACTACATGGGAGGATCTTGTCAATGATCTCAAGGCAGCTGGGACCATAGTCACCAAGAAAACAATTGGTAACACACTACGCTGTGAAGGACTGAAATCCTGCAGTACCCGCAAGGTCTCCCTGCTCAAGAAAGCACACGTACAGGTCTGTCTGAAGTATGCCAGTGAACATCTGAATGATTCAGGGTGAGTGGGTGAAAGTGTTGTGGTCAGGTGAGACCAAAATTGAGCTCTTTGACATCAACTCAACTTGCCGTGTTTGGAGGAAGAATGCTGCCTATGACCCCAAGAACACCACCCCCACCATCAAACATGGAGTGGAAACATTATGCTTTAGGGATGTTTTTCTGCTAAGGGGACAGGACAACTTCACCGCATCAAAGGGATGATGGACGGGGCCATGTACCGTCAAATCTTGGGTGAGAACCTCCTTCCCTCAGCCAGGACATTGAAAATGGGTTGTGGATGGGTATTCCGGCATGACAATGATCCAAAACATATGGCCAAGGCAACAAAGGAGTGGCTCAAGAAGAAGCACATTAAGGTCCTGGAGTGGCCTAGCCAGTCTCCAGACCTTAATCCCATAGAAAATCTGTGGAGGGAGCTGAAGGTTCGAGCTGCCAAATGTCAGCTTCAAAATCTTAATGACTTGGAGAGGATCTGCAAAGAGGAGTGGGACAAAATCCCTTCTGAGATGTGTGCAAACCTGGTGGCCAATTACAAGAAACGTCTGACCGCTGTGATTGCCAATAAGGGTTTTGCCACCAAGTACTAAGTCATGTTTTGTGAAGGGGTCAAATATTTACTTCACTCATTAAAATGCAAATCAACTTATAACTTTTTTGAAATGCGTTTTTCTGGATTTTTTTTTTTTTGTTATTCTGTCTCTCACTGTTAAAATAAACCTACCATTAAAATTATAGACTGATTATTTCATTGTCAGTGAGCAAACATACAAAATCAGCAGGGGATCAAATATTTTTTCTCTCATTGTAGAGTTTCCTGCCTGAGCAGGGGGTTGGACTAGAAAACCTCCAAGGTCCCTTCCATCATATTATTATTATTATTATTATTATTATTATTATTATTATTATTATTATTATTATTATTATTATTATTATTATTATTCCTCATATGACCTTCACTAATTTTACATGTGGGTTGTTTTTGCTTGCATTCACATCTTTTGTTCAAAGAGGGTTTTTCTTAATCCGGTCATAGGTTTGTCATGCATCTCAGTGGCATTTTAACAGTCTGATGGTTTATGAACATTTTCCAAATAGAGCCTCCACAGCTTCCCAGGCCTTCCCATGACTAAATCCAACCCTAAAAGAGAAAAAAAAATCTTGCAACTATAAAGCGTCATTCATTTAAATGAATGAGACTTGGAAATCAGCTGCATCTTTAGGACAGGTGGGCTGAAAAAAGTTTAACAAAAGGGTGGCTGCTGCTTTTATGAGTAATAGTGTCTTCCTGTGCTCCTGCAGTTCTGAAACACTTCCTCCCAATTAAAGCAAGTGCACAGTCCATGCACAAGTATACACAGACAGGCAGACAGACACACGCCTGGAATTGGACACCAGAGGGAACCCATTCCAGGTAGGCCTAAGTTACTCCACTTCAGATGAGTGAATAAAATTAACATGTGTACCAAGAACCTGGATACTGTATTGATCAAAAGATTAAAGATGCAGGAGGTAGGCTTGATTAAGAAAAGGACTGATACAGTAGTAAAAGATAAAGAAGCAAATCTGATTCACAATGAACGAAAATACTATCCTTGACTTCATATGCAGGAGTGCAAAGATCAGATGATTGCTAGTTTTCTGACTCTCTTTGCTGCCACCTAGCCATTATCCAAATATTTGCAGCCCAGATCTGGTAGCCCTCTCATACCCAAAGTTGAAAGGTGTATTATGGCATGAGAGATTAAAAAAAAAAAGATTAAAATTATTGTTTTTTAATGACTCCAGAGCTGCTGGCTGAAAAAGCTGTTTACTCAATGTTACTAATGCAACAAGAGTTGAAGTTCTCCTTAAAAGCTCAATTAATGGTCTCTAGAAGATCCTTTTCATTGACTGGGTTCCTGCTGTATATCTCACCTAGCCATGGTTTGTTTAATGTAGTTTAGCTGTTATGATGTGAATATGTGCCACGTTATGTCATGACAAAATATAATATTTTGGTACAGACCACTACTAAGCCAGAAATCCAATCGATCAGACTTAACACAATTGATGGTCAAGTTTCACATCTATTATAAATAGGGGATGCATCTTCTAACCCCTGTGTCTAAATCCTTTTTCTCCAGTTACCTGATATATAAAAAACACAGGTATTGTAAAGCAAGGGGAAACATGAAGAGATAACTGCACCATCTCTTGCATTTATCTTTTAAAAACACAATAATTCATATATTTTCCTGCAGCCTCAGCCTCCAGAACTTTGGAAGTGTAGGCTTTTGTTCAATTTAGCCTACTTCAAAGAACTGTTGTTAATTGAAAGTGGTAGAACCTATAGCTGTACATTTAAAAGAATGTGGAATGTTTAGAATCTATGCAATCAAGTTCCAAATCTCTCTTATTTATATCCATGTAGGCTTTCCAAAACAAATTTAAACTTGTTCATGTTTCAGTTTGGCCATATGGAGATGTCATGAAGATTTATGTAACAGAACCTGAAGGCCCCATGCTTTTAATGTATAAAAATCATTATTTCCCGAAAGCATAAGAATTTTTAATGCATTCCCCAAGCAATAAATATTAATTTGGTCTGTTGGTTTACCTCTAACTTAAAGTCCTCTTTATCCACTTCACAGTTTAAACAAGAATGGTTATCACTTGTCACAATCCTAGGAACAATGGACACAATCCATGGGCTGTCATCACTGATGATGTGAGAAATGAGTTATTCTATTAAAATGGAATATTTTCTGCTCCAGACAAGCCACTGGTAAGGTTATTTATTAAATTCATTTATCATTTTCAATTCTTCCTCTTTAGTGAGAAAGCTAGCAAATTGCAAACCTTTCTTCCGATTCCTATTTTAAATTCATTTGCAGAAAGCACGTGCTCCCTTTCCAAATTCTCTTCCAACTTAAATGAACTATCCTGCTTTTTTCCATTGTACGGAACAAAAATATGTGCACCATAGAGCTCAAATCACACACATATAGATCAGATTTTCCCAAAAGAAGGAAAGTTGTACACCTAATTGACCATGTTTTAAACAGTATGAGGAGAGATGAATTCTCACCAATGTAAACCCAATGTAAATACACACACACACATACACACACACAAAATAAACCACATCCAAACTAGGTGGGCCATAAGTAAAAAAACTAAAAAATTCCTTAAAAAATAGAGGGAATTTCTTTGTGGCGCCAACTAAACTTTTGTAATAATGCAGGGGTCTGAGTTTTCATTAGAACTCCAAATCAGAGAAGACTGCTCTAAGTTAGGAAAAAAGGAAGGTAAAATGTGGTTGATCTCTAAACTATGTCCACATCCTATTACAGTATTGGAGCCTGCACAGTTTCCAGAAATGCAAGTTGAGTGTAATTGATATTAGGGGACCTTGATTTACACTACGGGCTTTCTCAAAACTTATTGAGAAGAAACAAAAGATTCAAATCCTTCATTTTGGAAAATACAAGTTCAGGTTAATAGAATAAAATAATTTCCATCTTTGGAAATACATAGATTTAGTGACCAGCGGAAAATGTCAGTTGGAAATGATTTAAGTCTTAAGTCTGATTAAAGGCTTAAGCATCTTTCTAGTCTAAGATACACTGGGATTCCGAGAGTATGTCGCAGGTACACTGTTTAAATTATATATAATCTTTTGCCACTTCTCTGAAGTCTTCGGTGTCATACAAATATTAGTGTCTACAGATAGCTTTTCTATGGCTGTACAAAGTTTTGATGAGAAGACAGAACTGAAAGGCGATTCAATCAATTTATTTATTTGCATAGATTTGATGTCTGTATCTAATCGAGGGCATTTGAATCGGTTCAGTTATTTGAAGGTGACTTAGAGATTTGATAGATTTTCTGCAGTTTTAAGCACGATTGCAGCTTTTCTATATTTACATAGCTGAATGAAGATGTTGAATGGTGTGATCGGGTCTTATTAGCATCTGGTGAAATGATTTTCATCACTTCTGCAAACACTACTACAGCATTAAGATAAAAAGGTTGTCTGCTGTTTGCATATCTCCTTTTAGCTAGGGACAGATTACTTGTTTATTGCCTGAACAAGTTTGCAGTAGTGTGCTTGCTGCTGAGTAATTATGAATGTGAAACATATTAGTGTGATACAGAATCATGCTAGTATAGTATAATATATTAGGCACACAAGAGCAGTGATCTGCTTCTTACATTTTTGAAAAAACATTCTTCATTCCTTCTATCTCTGCCTTGAAAGATTACAGAATACTTCAAAAAAAATAGCACATAGAAATCCCAGAATCTATCTAGTTGAAGCCAATGGTGGGATTCAACCGGTTTGCACCAGTTTGGCAGAACCGGTAGCTAATTTTTTGTTGCCCAGGCTCAGAATGGACTTCCGGAAGTGGCATCCACACAGAGAACTGGTTGTTTACATATTTGAATCCCACCGCTGGTTGAAGCGTTATTTTTCTTTAAACTGGTCATCACTTTGCTGCTACATTCATCCTATTTGGCCTCAGAATGAACCAGCTGTAGACTTTCAGTGTTATCCTTTATAGATTATCTTTATTGAACTGAGACTCTAATAGATTCAAATTTGCTCCTTAGAAGTTGCAGGGCAAACTGCTGTATATAAACATGGTGCAAACCCCACACTCATTCACACTGATGTTGTTATCTAATTGGGTAATGAAACATCTGCAAGCAAACGACAAAGTTCAGAGAGCAGCAAAGACTCACAGTTCAATTCTGAATTACATATATTCTAATAGATTCAAATCAAACTGAATCATGCTTTTCATATTTTGAATTCAGACCAGATCTTGGCTGACGGATGCATTCCTGATTATTATACTTTTTTCCATATCTCTCCAATTTGGTTATATAACAAAATCTAGATTTTCCATATTCTTCCTGTAAATGCCTATTACCATAGCTGCTGGTTTGTATTTTCCATCATGCCTTTTGCATTAAAATAACAAACTTCGAAGATTTTATAAAAATGTAGGATCTATCTATCTATCTATCTATCTATCTATCTATCTATCTATCTATCTATCTATTAGAATAAACAATAATAATCTGTTATTTACAGACATTTAGTAATTATTCCTATTTTTTCCATTAATTATCAAAGCTTATAAAGATAATAGTAGGGAATTAACCTGTTAAAATGGTAATCTGCATCAGAGGGAATACAATATTCATTGCATATCACAAATAACAATTTGTCTACAGGAATGATCACTGCATTTCATTAATGCAAAGCCATGTAGCCATTAAATTGAAATGTTTATAAGGTGTTTTCTTTTGAGCATGCTGTTTATCTTTTTTGTGTTGTCCTTTAGTAAAAGATGAAAATGTTAATTTACTTTATACAAAATACCAAATTTGTAATAACAGTCTTTTCACTTAACTCTTTTGCCTCACTAATGTGTCTGACTGTCTCTCCTCCCACCTGCCCTGTGTATTTACAGGCACAATTGCTACACTTGGGGGGGAAACTAAACAAGCAGCAGTCCCTTGTCCACATGGCTCCATATCTATATGCATGATAGATCTATAGACAGATGTATATACATGTGCTAGATGTCAGTGTCAGTACATTAGACGTTCTTCACAAATGATGAGTTTTATCTTGAAATTAAAACACATACATTTTAGAATCTCATATACATATGTATTTATGCATGGGCAACAGAGTGGATGCAGAATAGGGATTTATAGGGTTGCTGAACATATAAATGCTTTTATGTATAAATTTACTACTAAATATGCCTGCTGGTAGCAACATATTTAATGCATTTTCAAATTGCTAAAAACTATTTCTAAAACCCTCTGCCATTCCATAAAGTCAAACTATTCTAAAATGCTAAGAAAATACATGTTTCTACTAAAATTTAAATATTTGTAAAGTACACATCTGTACAATATTGGACAAGTACATTTAGCATAGAAAATATAATTTGTTTCAATTGTTTTAAAGTTTTTATATATAAATCATTATCATTTTCTAAGCTTCCCCTGAGTATAAGCAACAAAAATATAAGACTTTCAGTCTACTAATATTTCACTCCAAATACATTGTGTTTCTTTATTATACATATTGCAACTACTCCTAACTGAATCTAATATATTTAGTTTGGTTTGAATTAATTGTCCTAGAATTTCTGTTTCTAAAAAGAAATAATGTAGTGACAGACCAGAATAAATCCAAAATGAAATAGTACAGCTTTATTACTAATCTACTAAATAAAATAAATGGAAAACAGAATGTGTAGTTAGCCAAGAATCAGATCGATCAAAATCAAAATCTGTTGCTCAAATATTTCTGACTTTTGAACATGATTTTAAAAATAATGGCATTTGTCCTAGCTGTTCCTTCCACAGAAACATTATAATATAATATAACCATTATAATATAGGTTATACTTTGAGGAGCAAAGAAGTATACATTTTCCTTATACTATTTCTAAAAATACAAAAGCTTTATATCAGTTAGTGAGATAGGAAAGAATGTATACTTTTCTTCCTTTAAAGAGATGTTAACCCCAAGATTGTACAATATAGCTGATATTAAGAAAGGAGAATATTTGTAGCTCAGAGTTGAAATGAGGGGTCCTTGGTACTCTCTAAGCTTGGGTGTTTTGGACATTTCATTACCCAAAGTAGGTAACATCGTCAGTACTAGAATTGATGATGTTACCTAGTTTGGGTAATGAAACATCTGCAAGAAAACAACCAGGCTCAGAGACATTATTCAGTCCTGAAAAATGGATAAGATTAAGTCATCTTCTATATAATGGCCATATGTTTGCAATTGTTACAGTATTCTTTTTCTTATTGATTTTGCATGTAAAATGGCATAATAAACCAGTATATCTAAAAAAAAAATCACCATTGGCCAAGTTATGAAGAATGAAAGACCTTTTAATTCTCTCCAAGCTTTGAATGAATCTAATATCTCAGCTGGTATTTTTGGTCCCAGCTGAGGCAACATGATTGAGGTATACACAATTATGCATGGTGCAGATAAAATAGACAAGGAGAAGCTATTTTCCCTTCCCCTAAATTCTAGTCACTCAATGAAATGGAGTCCTGGAAGAATCAGGACAGACAAAAAAAAATTATTTTTTTTTTAATATAAAGCATAATTTGAAATTTGCTACAGTGAAATGTGTTGGCAATCGCTTGGGCCGCATCATGAGGAAACCGCGCCCACTCCATTGCTGGCAATGGGGAAAAAGTTCCGATACGTCATGCAACGTCACGAGTTTGACATATCGGATCTACAGGAAGACTATTGAACTTTTTTGTGCAGTGGGCTGGCCACTATGAAAATAGACCGTTGGACTAAATGGGCAATAGTTTGATCAAGCAGGGCAGTGCTTATTTGCTTATGTACACTTCAAGTTCTTATCTCTTATGCTCTTTCTTGTTGTACCAGTAGGTTTCAATAAATACAGAATTTTAAGTTATGAGGGGGAATATTTTAAAAGTTATAATCTTTCCATTCGAGTGCTTATCTGTCAATACCTGGGATTAGCAACACCAGACCTTTCTAAAATAACAGGAATCTATTGTTACGTGATAACCTCTTGAAAAATACAGGTGTGTTGCCTAGATTCAAAATCTGAGATGAAAAATATGTTTTTGATTCCTGCTATAAATCTCAGACTCTTCCTCAAAGTAGTTGCTGATACAAGTAATATTGTGATTTATGGGATTCCATGTTTTTCATGTTCCTGAGGTTAGTCTGATATGTTGAAGCAAAGGAAAGGAGACTGATTGATTTATTTGTATAAATGTTTTAGAGTTTTTATATTGCCCTTGTTTCAGTTCACTGGAGTGCCATTAGTTTAAGAGTGCTTGGAAACTCTTCATTTATTTTTGACTAGGGGAAACAATTCCCCCACCCCACCCCAATATTTGCCCTTTAAGAAATAATTCCTTTCCCATCACGTTTCCACCGTTCGTAAAATATATAGTGTCCCATTCATCAAGGTACTGTAGCTGCCTTCTGTCCTATTTAAATAATGGAACCTTTTTGCGCTATATAAACCGCAACATTTACAGTGATTGATGCACTTTTTGAATTCTAAATAGTAATATTTATGCCTTTTGTTGTATATCCAAAAGTATCATTTTATGATAGAAATGAAGAAAGTGCCAAGTCTTTTTCAGCTTTACAGGTTGTTCAATTCTTTGTCACATGGGTCGTCTTCTGTAAATCTGTAGGCCAAGTTTATGCATTATAATTATGCACAAGTGAACCAAGGTTCTTTTGAAAAGATGGCTTGCTTGTTGCTGTTCTCTGTGATAAAATAGCTTGCATAATTCATGATGACAAGGAGATCTTAATAAGCAGGAAAAAAAGCTCTATGCAAATGATGCTTTTGAAAACACAACACAGCAAGTACAATTACAAGAAGTTGTATCAAATAATGATTCATATCTGCCCCTATTCTCCCAAAGTAATAAGATGAGCAGCACAAGTCAACAGAAGTGAATCATAATGCACAATCTGTGTGTACAGTCTGCTGGTTCTAAACAGTATGTGAAGAGTCCCACTACCGTAGATTGTCTGCTAGGAAAGAAAATGATTTTTATTTTAAAAGTTGCCTTTTTGAGAGTCTTTACATGATACCACCATAGCACATTTCATCATTTAATGGTGGTAAGAAGGCAAAATTACATTATTTTCTAGTAAGAGGTATATTGTCTTTAATTTTATTGTTGTCTTGAATTGTTCTGAAAATGGTCTGCTGATTGTTTTTTGGGTGTGTTCGGTGCTGATACATGATAGAAATTTGGTAGCCGAATATCGTATCGAAATCCTTTCCCTTGGCTCACTCTGTCGTTCAATGCATAGAGTTTATCAGCAATATCATTTCCAATCAGGATTGAAAACAGACGTGAGATGAATCGGTGTTTTGCAAAGAGTAAATATAATTTTTTTCTCCTCCACGCCACATAATGACAATCTGTTTCAGCAGTAAGGGTTACCTGAAAGACATATTCCCGAGAATGGGAAGAGGAAAAAGAGAAATTGATATTTTATCATTATGCTTAAAAAAAACCCAAAATTAAAAACAAAACAAAAACAAGACTTTTCTTTTATTGTACTCTTTAAGAATCAAAATTGCAAAATGGTTTATTCCTGACTTTCGTTCTAACTCTTCTCCATTTACTAGCATTCTCTGCTACAAATATATTTCTCTTCCTGGATAAGTTATCCAAGTGCAAAAGCTCTCTATCTTTATTGTATTTCTTTTGAAAGACAAGTTTATCCAGTGGAGGTATATCCTTAATTTGGGCATTCTATTAAAAGAACAGTGGTTTTGGTAAACACAGAATTCATGCTGCATTTTACAGACCCCTCTTCCCCTCAAATGAGCCATTAAAATGAAGGTTTATTCTGTTTGTTCTACTTAACAATGCTACCAGAGGACAAGCCTCTGACATAAAGAGCTAAAAATTCAAAACATGAGAACAAAAGAGAAAGGGAAGGAAATGCAAGCAAGCAAGGAAGAGGAAGGAAGGAAGGAAGGAAGGAAGGAAGGAAGATTCTATTTTTCCAGTTTCATGTACAGTACATGGATTTAGTTACTTGATCAATCATTATAGAAATTCCATATGATTAGGCTCACTATGGAATTAAAGGACAAGACAGAAACGGACTATTTTGAAATCTGGGGCAAATTTTATTGCTGGTACGAGTCAAGGAGAACTGTTCGGGTTTAAGTTAGTGTTAAGATTGTGGTATATAAAACTGTATGCTAGTATATAGAGAAACAAATTTGAGACTGTATTATATAGGAAAATATGTATATATAGAGAGATTAGGAATTATATGTATGACAAGAAACAAATTGTTAGGATTATATATACTGGAACGACACGTTATGTCCTTTTTTGTTTTAACTGTTTTATTAATAAAAAACTTTAAAAAAAGAAAAGAAAAAAAAATTCCATATGATCATATACAGAAAATTATTGGCAAAATACTCTCTAGATACTGAAAAAAATGTTCATTGTTTAAATTTTTATTTTTATTATTTTATTTTTATTTATTTATTTTTGTTTTTTCTATTGGTAAATGTTTTAATTTTTCCTTGGCTCCCTTACTTTTCCCTCATGCCCAATAACAAGTGCTGTCAGTGGACATTGCCCACCCTCGCCAGAATGGCATATAGAACTTAGGCCAGATGCCAAAGTCTTCATAGTCCAAGTTGTTTTTGAGTCTGAATCTAAAGGAACATTCTCCGGAAGCTTTTCATTAAAGCATATGGTGCAACAATGGGCAGCTGGAGCCGTACTTAAGCAGCACAAAGGAGTACTTGGTTCACTCATGTGGAAGACTAATTTTTACATATATATCTTTTTAGTTATATATACCACTTTCTTTACCATGTCAAGAAAGAAATATACACAAAATGAAAATTAAACATTAAAAAAACAGCAATTAAACTTATAAAAATATTCATTTTAATTCCCCTGAGGGAGGTCTGTATATATGTACTGTACAGCTATGTGTTTATGAAAGAATATATTCAAACTCACCCAGACAAAACCTAGGTGAATGGACTGAAGTTGAAAACATTATCACAGTTAGCATTTGAAGAAGAAAACTCTAAAGAGTAGGTGCCACCCAAGGGCCTCTTCTATGAAATTCCTGTATGACCATCAACAGGTCTGATATACTTGATAAGGTCTCCCCTTATAGATATTCCCAAATCAGTATTAGGAATGCCAGTTAACTTAATGGTCACCTTAGATGGCTTCATTATACCTGTTGAATGGCACTGGAACAAAATGCTACGTTGCATGACACAACATAGGTATGAGAGGTATGATCACCAATTTTAAATTTCTGTAAACATTTCTACAAATAAGAATGAAACAATGACAAAACAATGACCCGATGCTCTAAACTCTTGGAAGCTGATTCACCATTTCATTTTTGAATTAGACACTGCTATTCACCCAGATGGACACTGTGAATTATATTCCTGTCTTAGGCCTGAAGCCAGCTGAGTGACCATAACCCAGTCACTCTCCCTCAGCCCTAGGAAGAAGGCAATGGCAAACTACTAAGGAAAATCAAGACACAAAAACTTGAAATGAGTCCAGGGAGTTGACAGGAGTCAACAGTGACTTGCACAGTCACGCACACATGCATACACATACAAACACACACACAGAGAGAGAAAAAATGAAAGAGAGAGAAAAACAAGAGAGATAGATCAAGACAGAAATTCAAACGAGGAATTATCTGACATGCATACATTTCACATCTTCTCCTGCAGTCCTATAAACTGAAATGTGACAGTCATCCCCACAATCTAAAGCACACTATGTATGGGCTAGTGATGAGGAGAATATGTTATAGAGAGACTGCAAATAATAGACCTGTTTCCATTTATATCAGAATAGGAAATAGCATCAAAAGAATAAACAAGAAAAGCTTTCAAAACGTTCCTTTTGGAATCCAATATATTTACATGTAGGTATTTATGACCACAATTGGGACTAGAATTTCCACTGCTGAATACTGTGACAGCAAAGACCATATCATTTAGCAACAGCAATCCCAGTGCCTTCAGTAAGCAAAGTCGACCGGTTGTTAGTCAAGGGCCTACCCCAATCCAAGGCATTCTAGGTTTGACCCCCTCCCAGCCCTGAGCCTCAGTTCTTACAGGTAAGGGACTGCCTCCTTTTCAACTCTTCCCAACTGCTTCCTCACCCTCATTTCTATCCTTTTTGCAACCGTGCACCTGCCTTTGGAACACCCAGAAGTCCCCAAATCATGTGGCTTTGGGGCCAATGGCCACAAAGGTAGCCAACAGGCTGCATTGTCAGGGCTACAAGAAGTCCCTGACCCGCAGCATAAAGCTTCAGCCACCCAGCTTGATCCAGTAGCATAGCACAAAGCTACTGTGCCCCAAGAAGCTGCAATAGCATGGCTCAAAGCCTGGGTAGCAATTGTAGTTGCCCTCATCATCCTGACTCAAGCCCCCTGCTCCCTCAGCTGTTCCAGCTGACCTTCTTGCTCCTGCTCCTGCTGAGGTGTGTCCACCCTGGCCTTTCGCAAGGAAACCATGTGAACTCATCTTCCCCAGGTCTTGTGAGGGCTCTAGGACAACTCACCACGGCCAACTCGCCATGGCCATCTTGCTGCAGCCAACTACCACGGCCATCTCACCACAGCCAACACAGTGCAGCCATCTCTCTGCGGCCATCTTGCCATGGGACAAGTCGCCATCAGACAATCCTTCAGGATAACTCAATGCAATCAATGTTATCCACCAGTTTCTTTGACATTATTTCCACTGACAAAAATGGGAATAATGTAGAAGAAACAGTGGCGGATAACATTTATCATGTTGAGTTGTTACAGTGTGTGGAATTGTGCCATGGCAAGTTGGCCACAGCAAGTTGGCCCATTCTGCTTGTGAGGAAGCTGTCATAGGTAACATTGGGAAGAAAACCTTTGCGGCCAGCAGATGCCTGACAAAGGGTCAAGCCAGGCATGCCCGGTCAGCAACAGAAGCAACAAGATGGCAAGCATCAGCTGGTGTGTAGTGCAGGGGCCAAAAGGGCATAGATGGGGGGGGAGTAAATAACTGGGGAATTGAAGTATGGGTGGCCAACAAGCATCACATTTTGATCATGTGAATGCAGGGACAATGCAATAGCATAACTTTGGGCACTAATCATAAGTCCATTCAGTGCTATGGTAACTTCAAAAGGTTGCTAAATGAATGATCTAACTCGAAGCAGCCCTAATGCCAGAAAACTAGTTTTGCTGGTGCTGAAATCACTCTAGACCAGTGATGGCGAACCTTTTAGAGACCGAGTGCCCAAACTACAACCCAAAACCCACTTATATATTGTTGGGTGGGCGTGGCCATTGGGTGGGCATGTCTGCGGTGGTAACGGCAGACTGAGTGGGACTAAGAAGTTCAATCAATCAGTTCCAACTTTGCGAGATCTTTTTTTTCCCCCCAAGAAGTTGAAATTGATTGATTGATTGAACCTTTTTTTTTTGCACACGGCGGCGGAGGCCTAAAGCGAAAAGGATTTATAAAACCCAGCTGAAGGCCTAGGACTGGGGCGACAATGCGTGTACCTGTGGCACGCGTGCCATAGGTTCGCCACCACGGCTCTAGACTCTGGATATTCCATTAATTACAAAGCCATGAGTTCGATTGTCAGCATTAGTTATTAATTCAAGTGGCAAGTAGAAAATAAAATGTGTGGTGCATGGAAAAGCCTACAAAAAAAGAGTTTCTTTTTCAAAATCACTGAACTTTGCTTAAACTTTCACATACTTCACTCCAGCAGCATTTTCATTAATTATCCAAGTATTTGGATCCTTTTTCTTCAAAAAAAAAAAAGTGCTGTCAATACAAATTCTTAGAGAGATAGGTCTTAATCCTAAATTGGATATTTCCTGGAGTATCTGTGGTTCAGTTCTGAAAAAGGAGTATTTTATCTGACAGATTCACAGAAGTTCCCTACCTGAAAAATGCCATCTTCTGTGGGTCTTAGTGAATCCCATTCAGGTGAATCCAGAAATTGAAGAGGGAAAATGTAATGCAGAAATTCCCCATCCACCGTCACTCTAACTCTTAACAAAACAGATCAATTTGTGTTAATAACTGCCAGCATAGGAAAAGGAAAAAAATGCCTAGGTTTATGACCAGGGTGAATAATATTTAAATTTTGAGTAATTTATGCCATGACAGTGGCATTAAATAATGTCTTAGATTTCAGGATTATCATTTTAGGTCTAATATCTATATGCATTTATTAATAAACTACATATATTTATTTACAGATTTTTCAGCCCAAACGAGCAAAAATAGTCAAATGGAGAATGGCAATGTCTGACGCAAAGCCCCCCTGAAAAAAATTCCAAGTCACATCTTTCTTAATATTCTTGAATCTCCTTGGCAATAGTCCAGTAAGTATTCAAGAAAAGCATAAACCCAGAAAGAAACAACAATAACAAAGGTATTAAACAGAAATCCTGCACAAAGAAAAGAAAAGAAAAATAAGTAGGCAGTTTCCAAAGACATTCATCCTGCAAAATAAGCCTGGCTTGTAACTGCAGTGCCAGAAAGACAAAAATAGAGGAACAATGAAAATGGCTGGAAGCTGTCAAGGATTTTTTTATCTGAATGTGCTACATGGATTATAATATATCCATTATCCGGAATTTGCAGAATTTCTGAGAATAAGAAACGGGAGATTACAACAATTCAAATTCACATAGAGTAATCTTATTAAGGATTTTAGATATTATCCTAAATAGAATTATTAATGTTTGGCAACCAGATACCTGTACGTTGGAAATAAGTCAAGTTCCTTTCGTTATACTTGTGGAATTTCTAAACATTTCTATCTGACCACTATGGAAACAGATGGCTGGACTATGGATCTTTCAGAACTGCACCTTGGTCCTGTTTGTTCATGCATACAGGTCACTCTGTAAAATGAAACTGATAAGCTGTTCATAGGGTTGTGCCCCATCAAACTTGAATCCATTTTGAAAATTAAGATCTTTAGCTTCTTCAGCCACACATAAATCACTTCCGTTATAGGTTTCAATGTTCCTTTAGTCTAGGCAAGGGCAGAGTAAGCCTTCAGGATTTATGACACATAAACTGACCTGTGCTTAATATTATCAGGTTCACCACTTTTAATACAAAAAAATGTGAAGTTGGGAATATCAATTGCACTGAATATGTGAACTAATGAATACCTTTTGCCATCTCATTTTTTTCTTTTAATGATGTAATTTGGAAAGGTGGGGGTTTTTTAAAAAAAAATAATTGCCGTGGTTAAGAAATTCAGAATAAAAAAACCTTGCAGATGTATTTCAGATCAACCAGCAGTCTATTGGTCTATCTTCTATACCAGGGGTTCCCAACTTGTGGGCCACGGCCCATTACCGGGCCGTAGTCTCCTGACCACTGGTCTGCGGGACAGGCTGGCCATTAACGCTAGCACCGCCGCCGCTACACAAATGGTGCACCGCTACACAAACAGGGTGCCGCTATGCAAATAGGGTGCTGCATGGCAAAAACAGGGCACCGCATGGTGAAAACGGGGCGGTGCTAGTGGGTGTCACGTGGGCACTAGCATCGCCCTGTTTACATCGCACATGCTTGTGGACCCGTTTGTGTGTGTGCGTGGATGCGCATAAAATGCTTCCCCTCCCTTTCCTTCCGGTCCGCTAACCTAGAAGGGTTGGAGACTTCTGTTCTATACTATTTTTTCTCTTTTATGAATAAATTAAAAACAAAAAATATTAATCCATTATTTGAAAAGACTTCAATACTCAGTCCAAAGATGTTCATCACTCTGAGTTTGGTACAAAACAAGGGGACGTGGATATAGCTTTTATGTTCAACCTCTAGTTTCTCCAATGTTCCAGAACACGGACAGAAGAAGGGAAACCGGGATAAATGAAATGTTGTTGTAATAACTGATTTGACAATGTAGCACTGTTAAATGAAAATTAGGACATTAAAATGAATACAGCCCTCACATGAAACATACTGAATATGTTCCAAGGATAAGTGCAGGTCTCAAAGTCCCAGGTATACTTTGAGAAGGCATTCTTTTTTTGTTTTGTTTTCAGAATTATGCAAATTAAACAGAAGTTGTAACACAACAGAAAACATAGCAGAAATAGGGGCTGGGGGGCAGTTACAGTACAACAATTTTAAAAGGGATTAGTCACAGAAAAATGAAAAATACTGAAAATACAATATTAAGTCAGAGGTCTTCAAACTTGGCCCTTTTATGTCTTGTGGACTTCAACTCCCAGAATTCCTCAGCCAGCGTGCCTGGCTGAGGAATTCTGGGAGTTGAAGTCCACAAGTCATAAAAGGGCCAAGTTTGAAGACCCCTGTTCTAAGTCCTAGGAAACCTATCCAAACTTTTTTCTTTCAGTTTTCTGTTTTTAGTATCCTTAAACTTTTCCAATGCTAAAGGAAAATACAGTTTTTCTCAAGAAGATAAATCATGCCACAATTAATGCTTCCTCACACCTCCATGGCCTGATTTGTTTTAAACCACTACAGTAGCTTGTTGACCTAGGAATATTGTTTACACTTAGTATTAAACTGTCAAAACATTAAACCCAGTCTGTTCATTTTAAACAGGTACAAACAATGCCAAGGAAGCCAAAGATCTGGTATTCTTGGACCTTTTGTTTCTAAAGAAAGAAGGAGGGATAAACATAATACTAACCTTCCTGACAAAAGCAAGGAGAGCTTGTCAATTGGAGTTTTGCCTTGCATCGCATAAAAATGTTCCTTCTCTAATGTAATAACTTCTTCACCACAGCAGAGGACAATTTTTCTAAAAACGGGCAAGGAGATCCCCAAAGGCTGGAACAAAGCATTGTAAAGTTCCTGAAATTCTTTGTCAAAAGCAACACTCCGTATCTGGTAGATTACATAAATAAACTGTATGAAGCAGATCACAAACAGGATAAA
The DNA here is from genome assembly GCF_001527695.2 of Protobothrops mucrosquamatus. Taxonomy (NCBI): domain Eukaryota; kingdom Metazoa; phylum Chordata; class Lepidosauria; order Squamata; family Viperidae; genus Protobothrops; species Protobothrops mucrosquamatus. The sequence goes on from NW_015386134.1 coordinate 317,122, forward strand.
ATTCCACGAGAAAATGTCAGCTGCACAGACATCCAGCCACGACCACATAGATGAGCAGAGAAAACCCAGCCCTAGCAGAAAGAAAATATAGAGCAAGCCAAAGAAGCCACTTCCGCCCATAAAGCCAACCACAAACAAAATGCTAGCTAAATGATAGATCGATCCTTCGGCTTCTGACTTCCAGTTCATGCAGATTGGGTGTGAAAATATCAAGCTGTCCCAAAAGCTTGAGTTGTCTTCCATGGCTGCAATATCAGATTAATCACTGTGTCTGTAGTTAGGGTATTGCATGTTCTGTCTTGAAGAGCTGCTATAGCAAACATTCAGGCACTGGGGTAGTTTGTCTCTTTAGAAATCCATACTCTTCCACATTGATTCTTGTTACTTTAACATCTTCTTTGTCTGCCTAGGAGAAAGAAAGAGGAGGGTGAGAGAAGTACAAGACCATTAAGATGGGGGAGAGGGGGAGATAATACCAACCATATATTTGCTTACTTAAAGGCATTTTCCTGGTATTTTCCCACAGGTGCAGGATCCACTTTTCAGACCAAATGAATGTTGATTCATTGGTTGTGACCGAAGTTGACCAACCAGTTTGTCACCTGTGTCTGAGATCATGGGCTAAGAGAGAGTGACTGGCTCAAAGCCACCTGGGTGGCTTTCATGCCTAAGGCAGGACTAGAACTCTCAGTCTCCTGGTTTCTAGCCTGGTGCCTTAACCACTAGACCAAACTAGTTGTCAAAGGCTTGCTTAAAGTGAAAGGCTTAAACCCAGGTTTTTAGTATTCATAGGAATGCTTCTGTGGAGTTTTCTACTCAAACAATGCTGATAATGGAAAAAGGGGTGAATACTATTTTTTTTTCCTAATGTTCACCTCCTTCTAGAGCTACACACCCTATCCCCCACTGTTCCAACCATCTAAAAAATATTTTGAAGAGCATAAAATATTGCAAAGAAAAGAGGAACTGATAAGTACTGTGGCATCTGACCAGAAAGAATCCTCCTTTAGATCAGGGCCTCATACAGTATATACCAAAATATCATCTCTGTTCTAGATAACAATTTGTAGATCTAACCTCCTATTTTCAAGGACTAAACAAATTAGAATTTTAATAGCAATTTAATTTATATTTATATTATTATGGTTCATGCTTCTAATATTTTCACAGTTCTGCCCTAAATATGATTACCCATAAGTAAGGCATGTCAAGCTGAATCACTCTTTCAAATAAACATGGACGTGGATATAAATGCAAAGTCTTCAGAAAACAGTACTATAGCTAAATGAATTATGCAGATTGCTGTTCTATAGAACCGTATAGTTTTGGGCTTACATTCCTCTAACTGAATAGCAAAACATTTTTTGAAACTGAGTAGAATTTCAAGTACAATTTGTGATATTGCAGTTTAGCATTCAAAATAAGTACAACTGCTCTAATTATAAATAAACTACTGTGTATGTTATTTTTAAAAATAAACCTAAACTAGCTTTCCTGAATCTCAGCTTTATGTTATATCTGGTGATCCCTATATGCATTTTTTTAAAAAAATTGATCAAATTTAGAACGAGCCACTCAAATTTGCCACTACACGTTATGCGGATCTTGATTAGGGGCAAGTTCAATACTAGTTATCTTGACTTCCTTCAAATTATTACAATAAGAAAATAGAATCTTGAACTATAATGAAAACAGAGACCAAAAATGACAAAAGGGCAGAGCATTAGACCAGCCACTGAGGTCTTTCTGGATGTTACTTTTATTTCTAACCCATCAAAATCAATATTTTATACAAAGAAGTGATCAGTTGCTAACTTGCAATGACAAGGAAAGAATTAGAAAAATCTGCAGGATATGCAGCTAAAAGCTGTTGTGAGATAATTTGGCAAAGTGCCTCCTAAGACATTTGATCAATCAGTAACCATTCTGTTAGTAAACATTCTAGAATAATTTAGGTAGGGAGAGTATGCAGAGTATGGCTTCTGGAATAGTCTGCACCTCCACAATAGGAGCGTCACTCTGAGTCATGTGACCAGAAGGAAGAGTGGTTAGAATGGAGTGGGAAGCAACAATCTATCTAAGCCATTCATTGCCCACTCTGTCTCCAGCTGGGATAAATTGGGTTTTCTTTTTTTTAATTTTAAAACTCATTTTTCATTTATTGGCTTCTCCCGTACCAAATTTGGTCTTGTTCTCCCAGGTTTTGGGAACGTTATCCTGCTGATAGATTCTTCTGAGTTATTTACATAATGTAATGTTATAATCTTATAATGTTATTTACATAATGTAAATAAAAAGAAGCCAGTTTTCCATCTTTCTTTCTTGTCCTGCGCCGGAAGGCAGGACAAGAAGCAACGGATGGAAACTAATCAAGGAGAGAAGCAACCTAGAACTAAGGAGAAACTTCCTGACAGTTAGAACAATTAACCAATGGAACAACCAGCCTCCAGAAGCGGTGAATGCTCCAACACTGGAAGTTTTTAAGAAGAGACTGGACAGTCATTTGTCTGAAATGGTATAGGGTTTCCTACCTGAGCAGGGGGTTGGACTAGATGACCTCCAAGATCCCTTCCAACTTTATTATTACTATTATTATTACTATTATTATTATTACTATTATTATTATTATTATTATTAATCTAGCCAAGGAGAGAATTATGCATTTGTGGAAACTCTGACAATCAGATCCTCAACCAGACTGATGGCAGAGTAGAGGAACTCGGCTTGATTTTCACTGAGTACTAATCATTCTTGCATTCTTATGTATAACATAACATTGTTATGGGATAATAAAATATAAAATAATAAAATACATCATACTGAAAAGGGTAGTACAGTAATAAGATAAACTAGCTTTTAAAACTTCTCTGTTATATAAATGAAATTAAATAAAATCAGCTGGGACAAATCTCTCCAAGATAACTTTCAAGTCAAAACAATAACTGAGTATTATAGAGCCCTAACAAATGTACAATTCCCCCCCCCCCACACGCACACATGTGAAATGTTTATCTAGTTTTTTCGGACTGTATTTCCTAGAAATAATTGCTGAATGTCAGGTTTTATCCTTATGCCATGAAAAATGCAACAACCCACTAGCATATCATTGTATCTCAATTCTGACAGTAAAAAAGGTGTATGCAAAATGACATAATGCATAGTAGGGAAGAAAACTTCCAATTTGCTTTTGGAACAATTATCATTTTAAATCCCTCAGAAAGAGAGCAGTTCTGGGTGTCTCTTATTTTTTGCATTTTTTTTAAAAAAAAACTTCTAGTTATCACATGTCATTGGTATCCCATGAGGCTTATTTTCTCACAGCCACTTATGCCAATATTGTTATCCAAATGCTTAGAGGTTTTAGCACTTCAGAGGTGTTATCACCAGAGTTCATAGAAACAGAAATTCAAAGAACGTGGAAAATGTCAAATTCACATTTCTCAGGTGATAGGTTCAAATTCTATTATTGGTTTCTCAAAAGCAATAGTTAAAAGTAAAATTTGAGGAAGTGTTAGCATCCCAGTGCAGTATAAACCCCTATACAATAAAGAAGTTTAGTCCCATCCGATTGTGCATATCAGTACAATTGGCAAAATGTATTATCAGTATAGGTTTTTAAAAACACTTCTTCTCATTTCTTTTTACTTTTATTCGTATTATTCCTTGACAAAAGATCCTCACTGCGAACCTCATTATGAATAAAACCTTTCTCTTGGACATATTAAGAACTGTTTTGTTTTTCTTTTAGTAATCAATGACACGGAAACAGGTAGAAATGCGGTACCAAATTAAAAAATAAGATATTTAATTAAAAAAAACCACACAAAATGAAATAATTTTAAAGGAAGAATATAAAAAGAAAATCTATTAACATTGTTTCAGTTACCCAATAGAATGTTATAAAATATACATAGCAAAAATGTGCCCAATCATCCCTTAGAAGAACAGACAGGCAATCTGTAACCCTCAAGTCCCTCTTTCATAGCACTCAGAACTCTCTCAGAGCATAATTACTGAACAATGAGGCCATGTTGTCCTGCCATTTTGAGGTAGACAATAAATATAAAAGCCCTAAAATAGGCAGATCAGATTTAAAAACAAAGATGAACCTCAATTTCCCCCCCAAACTCCCAACCTAACCCTTATATATGTCATATGGCCCAACTCACACTAAGGACCATAACTTCCCAAAATGCCATGTTACTTTGTTAAGTATATAGCCCTTGACTATGAAGAGGTTGCTACCTCTGCTTTAGAATAAGAATTACAACTGGACTTACTACTGTAGCGCCATTAAGAATGCCTCTTTGAGGGAGATGGGTAGTTCAGAAATGTGAAATATAAATAAATAAAAATATACATAAAGAAATAAACCAGAGTGTTACATCACCATGTCATAGCCGTCATGTTATGGTCAAACGAGGAACCCTCATGGAGTGGATATCTGTCTGTCTGTCGGCCTGTCTACCTATCTACCTACCTACCTACAGATAGCACCAAACACAACAGAAAAGGGAGATTATTTTGAGGAACAATATCCTACAAAAAACATGCAAAATCCTTCATATCTTAACCTGGAGGAAGGCATGGTTAAAATAGAGACTATTAGAATTTCTGGAGGAAGGCTGTTCCAGAGGGACAGAGAAGGTACATAACCTGGGTATTATATAAGGGATTTGGACTCTGAACAGAGAAGGTACATAACCTGGGTATTATATAAGGGATTTGGACTCTGTCTCATATTGCCGCATAGGCATAAATATCAGGAGAAAGATCACCCTCCGAAGAACGAGGCCCATGCTACCAATATATCCTATACAGCAGAGGTGCTACATTGACATACCATGGTAGAAGTAACTGCTTATGATACTATATTCTGGATCAGGTGACACTTTCAAGGTGTCTTCAAAGACTGTTCTATGTAAAGCATATTGCCGTGGTCCAGATATGAGGTGCCTAAGCTATACATGAGAACTGTCCTGCTTATGTCATTCCAGGACACCTGGTCAGCTATTGTAGGAAAGATATGAGGGACCTGACTGGACTCTGGTCTGATGCAGTATAGCTTTTCTTTTGTACTTAAATTCACATTCTCAAATTCTTAATCTTCTTTTGCTTCATTCTTTCTTTAAACTGGGGTTTTTCACACTGATACCTCTGAAATTTGTAAAGAGAAAAGTAAATAAAGTAGTAAAATACAGATTTTGGATCAAAAGATTACTAAATAGAAACTTTAAAGCACATAGAAAGAGACGATGTAAAGTCCAAGTTGGATGCAATATTTGAAACTTTTCATTTGAAAAGAAAAAAAGGAAATGATTCTGTGTTAACTCAAATATTAATAACACGTTTACCATGAATTTGAATTACTTTTCTTCTACAAGGTAATGAAGCTCCTCCACTGGTGACTGGTTTTCTTGAGAACAATGCCTAAGAAGCTTGGCATTGCCTTTTTCTGGGATGCTCTTACAGTTTCCTAGTAAGCCAATAGTTCTGGAAATTCTTGATGGTCTCCCATCCAAATACAAAAAAAAAAAAAAATACAACACACACACACGTATGTGTAAGATATATAGATAGAGAGAACACACACACATACATACATCCCACCCACCTCTCATTGAGTGACTTTTCAAGATTAGTCAAGGCCAGCTAACCTATGTATATACAAACGCATCATTTAATAAACTAACACATTAAAATTATGTTTATTAGCTACCATGTGGGTTAAAAAAAAATAGCCACTAAAATTCATTTGCTTTTTCTCTTTCATGCCACAGTTCCCTTTCTTTCCTTGTGCTACCAGCCTCTTTTTATCTCGTTCAACAGACGGAAAAAAACCGCGAGCAATTTCCTACTGCCCCACTTTCATTCCTGCGCTGTGGCAGAAGACCGGGATAATTTGGTGCACAAGCTATGCCGGGCGATTTCCCCCAACTGGCGCGAAAAGAAAACGAAGCGGCGGAACAGAAAAGATGCGGGGCACGTCGTAACCGGGAAGGCTCCAGAGCCCATCGACCCCCGCCCCGGACCAAGCCTGGCACCCCGGATTTTTGTGTTCTCTCCTTTTTTTTCCTCGCCGTGAAAGACGTCGCACTGAGCCGTCCGGGCTTCTCTCACTGCAAAGTTTGGAAGGAGGGGGCTTCTGCAGAGTCTCGCGCCTCGCGAGCCCTGGGAAGCCCGAAGCTGAGCAGGGACCCCAGAGAGAGAGAGAGAGAAAAGGGACAACTCGGCAGCCACAGCGCGCGTCCCCACTGAAGTTAATTCTGCCCCACGGCCCCGAAAAGGAAAGAAGCGCCCCCTTTTGCCGCTCCCCTTACCTTCGCCAGCTTTCCTTTGCGCGAAGTTTGCCAGCCGAATACCGGGGGAGGCGCTCTAGTTTCCCCACCGCCGCTCAGGCGGAGACGCCGAAGCTTTTCCTAAAAATAGGGAGCAGGCGAACTGCGGGCGGCGTCAGCTTCGGGGTCAACGGCGCCGGCAGAGGCAGGGTGGGAAAAGGGCGACCCCCCAGCGCGCAGGCGCCCCCTAGCAACTCCGGCCGCCGCTGCCCTCAAGGTTGTTAAGTTGGGCGGTCCTGAGCCGGGTTCGAGCCCTCGCAAAGCTGTGGACGAGGAGCGGTCCCGGGGGACGGCGAGCCCGCCGCTGAAACGTTTGCCGCTTCAGTGGCCCCAGCTTTTAAGCTGAGAATAATTTGCATTTGTGGCAGGTATGCGTTGCAGCCGCCCGGCCCCCTTTTGTGCCTGTGCCTTGCGCCCCATGAATTACATTTTCTCTAGCAGCTGCTCCTGCTCGTTATTGTGGAAACGAAATGGCTGCAAACTCAGAGGGAGGAGGTTGCGGCCGCTGGGGTTATCTGAGCTTGGAAGGATCCGGGCTTCCCTTCGAGTCTTTCAGTCGCAGGCTATTTTCAGGTCCGGGTTCTGCTTTGGGATATATGTGAAAAATGTGGGGGCGAGAATAACTTTAGGCATGTGCAGAATGCTGTTGTGTTTATTGCTGTGTTTTTAGTTCTTAACCTCCTTGCTGCGCGCCCGGTGAGGCATACAGTACTTGGAGCAGCATTTGAACTTAGCTTGAATTAAATAAATATGTTTATATGAGTAGGCATAACCTTGACAAACACTTGGAGTCATCGTTCCTTTTTTCCTAACTTAAAGAAAGCCAAATTCTTCTCTTTTTCTCTCTTTTCCCCTCAAGTTCTCACTCACTTAAGACACATCATTCTCTTCCAGTAGGCATTTTTGTGTTTTACTTTTGAAAAGCGTTTCTACTTTACAAATAAACAAAAATCTCTCTGCTGGTTGAACTCTCCCCCCCCCCCCCCCATGATTTGGGAAATCCGATTTTGGAGACAGAAAGCTGAATTTCTTAAGGCAACTGTGTTGAAGGTTGGCAGTTGCTTATTGGCATCTACACCATCCTTTGTAATGTTACTTTTTTATCCTTGAAAAATATACAGAATAACCCCCCCCTGCCCTGGTTTGAGGAGGGTGCTTGGCTGTTAGGTTTCTGCAGATCTTTAACAAAGACATTTTGGAAAGCTTTCAGTTTCTACTTTCAGCACTAAGGAAAGAAATTTTAAACCAGTGTGAAGTAATCACAAAAGGGAATTTCAGAGACAGAAACATATTACCAAACCTTTAAACAGAAGAAAAGGCTCTTCTGGATAAGATCAAAGAGAATATCTTGCCCAGCATCTTATTTCCCTTTTTTGTTATATACCAATCCAAAACTGGTCAAACACACCTTCTGCGTTGTAAGAACCCAACACATTCGTTAATTCACACTAACAAGCACACTCAGACAATTGAATTGAATAAAGCATTGTTAACTGTGGGTAAGCCTGTTGTGTGAATGAAGCACACTGGCCAATCCGATGCCTTTGGAAAACCTGCAGGCAGCACATGAAGGCAAATAGCCTTTTCTTTCCGTTATTCAGCAGCATCTGGCACTCAGAGGGAAATTCATGTTATAAGAAAAAGAACCTTTTTTTTGTCTACCTAGATTTCTTTCAATTAGTTTCCTGGACAATACAGAAATTCTAAAATTCTAAGAGAGAAAGAGAAAAGATTCCTCCATTTATCGTTCCCAAAGTCAGTGCAATTTTCTAAATTTCTCCCATGGGTCATTTAAAAATGTTCCAGAAACTGGAAACTTCCAAATATTTTAGCCTGTCTTTTTTCAAGGGGGATTCCATTCCTTGATAACTCTGGTTTTTGTTTTCTGTTTTCTATTCTTTTTGCGATATTGTGGCCAGACAGTACTGTGCAAGTATGCTTGGACCCCAGTTTTGCAAATTCCTTAGGAAAGAAACAGAAGAATTGAAGACAGATAAAAGTGGAGCCGATGACCCTGGCGGAATGAAGAGCTGGTGAGTAGATCAGCTCTTCATAATTCCTTTCTGGATAAAGAGAGGGATTGAACTTGCCCATAAGTACTCCACAGAGTTGCTCCTTGCAAGGATGCTGCAAGAAGGCCGTCTGAGGAATGAAGGAATAATCATCTTTTTCAAATAATAGAAAATACTTGTAGCTCGGGTTTTAGATTTTGGTTGTGGTTTGTTCTCCAAGCTTATTTTAATATTATTGCACCACCAACCGATCACAGTGGCACACAAGACATTTATGAACTAAGGAGAAGAGAGCAAAAAAAAAAATCCTGCTGATGATTTTACCTAGTTTTGTAACGAAACATTCAGAAATTATATTAAAACAAGCGTGGAGAACAAACCACAGCCAAAAACCATCTTTTTGCTCAACCTGTCGTCAACACCTTCCAAAGGACACTGGGTTTGCATACAGTTAGTCTTGAGTTAAAACCATAATTGACTCTGTTAATTATGGTCCTATATCCTATGTAAAGCAGGTCACCATGTGACCGAACTTGATTTGATGACTTGGTTGGTTCCATCACTGTCTATAGGGGGCGAATCCCTGGCCCCCTCAGAGAGGGCGCGCAATCTGGGAGTCCTCCTGGATCCACGGCTGACACTGGAAGATCATTTGTCGGCCGTGACCAGGGGGGCGTTTTATCAGGTGCGCCTGATCTACCAGTTGCGCCCCTTTCTGGACCGGGACGCTTTGCGCACAGTCACTCAG
>NW_015386134.1:328367-349639 GCF_001527695.2 Protobothrops mucrosquamatus
CATCACGTGGAAGCCGCGCCCACCCCATTGCCGGCAATGGCAAAACCGTCCTGATACGTTGGGCGACGTCACATGACGTTGCGAGTTTGACATGTCTGATTTAGATTGACAGGTTTTACAGCACTGGGAGTAAAAAATTTAAATACAAGTTTAAGAACTTAAAAATTATTTTGGCATAAAGAGCAAAAGGGTGGTTAGAGCTTTGATTTTGGAAAGTTACAAATGGACTAAGTGTCCAATTGGATTTGAACTAAGGTTTTGGAATTAATTATAAGAATCTTTCCCATGGAAAATGCTTTTGTTTTGAATTTTTTAAAGAAAAACAGGATGAGACTTTGAAGGTCGGACACTAGAGTGAATCACAAGGAATTAAAGATTACAATTAAAGAAGAACACCTAAATGTAACTTGCTAATACAGAATGAAGAAAGATATTTTATCTTTAGGCATATTGAAGGATATCTTGGAACAATGGACCCAAAAACATAGAGCCAGTTTGGTATAGTGGATAAACTGCTGGCCTAGAAATCAGGCATATATGATTTCTAGGCCCAGTTTAAACATGAAAGCTGGCTGGTGAGTTTGGGCCAGTCACTGTCTCTCAGCTCAACTCGCCTCACAGCGTTGTTGTGTGGAAAACAGAAGGAAGAAGAAGTTTATTCACCACCATGAGATATTTAGAAAATTAATAAGGGCAGGATAGAAAATAAGATAATTTTAAGAGTGCCTTCCTCAATAGATAAACTGTACCTAAAATAAGTTATGGAAAAGGAACAAGTTCTATTGGACAAGATAGACTGATCTGAAAGTGGATAAAATGACAGACTACAAGAAAAAGATGTTATATTGGACATAGAGATGAAACCAGCTGATGTCTTAATAATTAAAAGGAATAAACAGGTAAATGAAAAGAGTGACCTGAATAACATTCCTATATTTGATATACAAAAGACACTTGTTAAAGTTTGGAAGAATTTTGTGAGAAAAGACAAAAATGAAAAGAAATCAAGCTCTAGCATTTGACCAAGGTTAAAATAGATATGTTATTACCTCTAACAACCCTTAATGGGCTTTTGCTGAATCAAACCGAATAACAAGGCCTTGTTTATAGCCAAAACTATATTTCTTTTTCTTTTCTTTACTATTTTATTATTATTATTATTTCTTTCTAATTTTCTTTTTAGTTTTTCTTTTCTACACTTTCTATTTTTTTATTCTTTTATTTTTTTAGTTTGCATTAGTTTTTTTAAATTGTAATACTTGGTAAAATTACTATAAAATGAGCATTTCACTAAAATAATAGTTATTTTTTTTAAAAAATGTTTCAGTTCCAATCTGCTTGATAACAGGACTTCAGAAGTTGTCTTTCAGTATGAATGTAAAACGCAGTTAAGACATAAGTACCCTCATTGGTGCCTTCTAAATGCCTTTGAGAGGCTGTGTTAATTGGCAATTCTAGAAAGCTGCTGTATTCTGTGTTGTTTTTTATTCATGTGGAGGTTTTCTTCTGCATATCCTCAATTTCAGGCAATGGAATTATTAAAAGCCTTTCATCTGCATCCAGATGCACAAAAGCAGTAAGCAGGTGAGTCAAAGATTCATTATTGAGAACTGAAATCTGTTTATGTGCTTTCTTTTCAGTTTGCTATACTTGGTTGGCATGTATGAATATGGCACCATTGCTGCAAATGTTGATGACATCCTCTGTTATTTCAACGTATATCCTTTTCAACTGATATCCCAAATTTGTTTGGAAACAAAATCATAGGTAGCATTGGCATTGTTACATTTAATTTAATGATGTGAAAATAGGAACACAACCCATTTAAAAGCTGACTAGGATTGTTACGTTGCTAATGAGATACAATTGATTAACATCAAACAATGAATGGCTTTGAAGTTGCTTTCTAATGAATTGCTTTTAGACAAAGAGCCATTATGTTTCTGATTAATTTTCTGCTTTGCTTTCTTTCTGAGAGACAACAGGCAACCTCATTGAGTTATGTTATAATGAAGTAGCCCAAGCTATAGTGTTGGAAAATGTTGACAATATCTATGATTCACACATTCTGACTCTCTGAGATAAATACAAAGGTTGGAGTGCTATAAAGTTGCCTTATAGTACAGTGGCCTAATAACATTTGTCATAATATAACATTAATTTGATGCATAGCCCAAAATTGGGCAGAGAGGTGTATTCTAAGAGCTGAGCTATGTACAAATAGCTTTTTTGATATATGCAGTACATTCCACTGTGCAAATTTAAGGGTAATTGTGCCAGAGGGTCCTATTATTCAGTTGCATGGTATGTAGAAGATATGAATAATAGTTGAAAAACAATTATTTTTATCTCAACAGAGTCTACAAAATCTTCACATATCAGGAATGATAAGAAAAAGAAAAGACCATATGTTACTAGTGGACCACATTTTCTGAATGCAGAAATTCTCAGAAGGAATTTAAATGATTAGATGATATTCAGGTGCTAATGAAATTCTACAGAATCATGAAAGCAAATTCCCTTGTTCCACCCTATACTCGGAAAAGAGATGATATGTTTGAGGAAAAATAAGCCTTTGCATTTAGATTATAAAAGCTTCCTAAGAATATGAGGAGTTGAATAGTATTAGATTTTTATGTGTGGAGGAGATTCATTGCAACAGCATGAACTAGATAGCCAGATGTTGCTTCATTCATTGGTGTACAAACACATTTAGAGTCCTTAAAACACAAATCAGGCTGGGAGTTTTCTAATAATAATAATGTCAGTTTACTGCAAGATGTCTTATTGCCATGTTTATTTGAACTCATATGCACAGCGATAGATGCAGGAACTCTTGTTAAAAATGTATACATGCACACAATCAATATACCGTATATTACAGCACAGCCAATATATATTACAACAAAATCAGATTAGCCATTTTTAATCCAGAGAATAATGGGTTAAAATACATTGATGCTTATAGCTTGATACAGATTGCACAGGTGAAAAACAGCTCAGTTGGTATAATATAGACCAGCTTCAACTCCCAGAATTATGGGAATTCCACACATCTTAAAGGTGCCAAGGTTGAAAAACATTGATGTTTCTAATCGTCTTTGTATAACATTTGGGAAATAGCATAGATTAGGGCCAAATATTGCCAAACAAGAATAAGAAAAAAGTATTAGGAAGATGAGAGAAATAGAGATGATCATTATGATTGCCTTATTTCAGGGAAAAATGAAAATGGTGGCCTTCACACCCTGAATGGGTTGTACGTACTTGAAATAGTGGATAGTAACTCCAAGACTTTGGCTATGAATTTTTTTTATAAATATTTTATTAATTTTCTAATTTTGCAATCATAAGTACTTAGTAAACAACATGTTGTCGGGGTCCATTGGTAATTCAGTGGTACATACTAACTTTCTCAGTCTAGTTCCAACACTACACCATCTAGTGCTTCCTTGATCCTCTCTTCTTCCGGTGGTATGCATTTTTCCACACTGGGCAAATACAATTCTTGTTACATCTACAATTAAATATAGACATCTTCATCACATTTTTCTGGTATTATACATAATATCAATAGTGTCATTTGTTCAATCAACATCCTGTTAAAAAAAAAAGTAAATTTTTTTTTTAATTTTCCATCAATGTTCAAAATATCTTTTATCGCTTATAATTTTCTCATAATAAATTATATTTAAGGAACCAAAAGCTTCTCTTTTGGTTATATTTGGGTAACCAAAAGCTTTCCTTCAAACCCTTTTAGAATTTTCATATTTCCCATCTCATAACAAAGTATAATATTCTAGTTACAAATCCTATCCTTCTAATTATAATAATACCTCTATGTCTAACAGTTATCTATTTTCTTAACCATATTCAAACATCTGTTTAATAGTATAATATCCCATCTAATAGGTCAAAACCTCTATTTTCTTCAGTCTTACTCTAGCTTCCTTCCTTTGCCAAATAACTTTCCAAGATAGTGCATTTGAATCATCAAGTAATTCTTCCTCTTTTTTTGTATATATTGTTTGGAATGAGGAAGAGAATTTGATTGAAGTATTTTTGGAAGAACGCTCAACCCATTTATATTCATTAAACAGCCTCCATCCTTCTTCTTCAGTTTTTCTTTTCATTTCTTGTTTGTCAATATTCAGCATTTCTCCTAACAGCTTTGTCATCTGTTCGATCAGCTCTTCTTCCTTATCCTCAAATGTGTTTTGAGATCTTGACAAGTAAGATATCTTTTCCATTTCTGGAAAATTCTTCTAATTTTTCATTTGTCTGTATCTGTCTGTTAATTCCTTCCTCTAGGTCCTCCATCTTTGGATCCGTTTCTTCTAATTTTCATTCTGTTTTCTGGGTTACTAGTTCCTTCTTTGCAGTCATTGTTTGGATTTGTAAGTTTAGGTTAGAAAATTGTTCTTTTATCTCATTTGCGTTATTTTTAGTCTCATCATGAAATAAAACAATTGTCTCTTGGATTGATTTCAGCATAGAAAGAATTTCTGAGATTCATTAACATTTTCTTGTTGGTATATCAAGCTGGGAGCTTTGGAGATAAGTGTTAAAGATGGTTTTTTACCATTTGAGGCTAAGTATGGAATACCCATTTTGTTTTTGTATGTAGTCTTTTGTATGTAGGGTCCCCAACACAGATAAGCAGCCCAAGAGTTTTTTTTCCCTTTTCCCAGCTGCAGTCTGCAAAAGTGAAAGTTTCCAGGAACAACAAAGAGTCTTATCTAAGACCAGGTTTCAAGCCAAGTTTCTTTTAAGCATAATAAATTGTAGTGCCGTGATTTACCACTAGATGTTGTTGACACCATCTTCCAGCTTTCCAAATCTAAGCCTATTTTACTGACTTTCAAATATCTTTTCTAAAAAAAAGTCTCAAAGGTACTTTTAGTTCCCAAATTTCAAAGCTATATATCTGTATTAATGCCAAATTAATCTTGTAGTTTTCTCTATTTCCCCCCCAAAGCAATTAATTTGCCAATTTTCTTTTCCTGAGGGAGCGGGGCAAAAGCTTCCCTTCCCTCTCTCATCAGGGAGGAATCTTTGCTTTGGGCATTCTTTTTTCCAGGAAAGTAGTATTAAGGTCATAAAAAGAAGATAAAGTCTCACCCAGTTCCATCCACGTTGCTCAAAAATTGCTAGTTAGTGCTTATCTTCGGTTGTCAGCAACTTCAGACTGGCCACATGAATGTAATCAGTCTTTCCCCCACCGGTTTGGAGGGCTTCCTCGGATCCAGTGGAAGGGCTGCCACCCCTCTACGATTGACGATGGTCCCATCCGTCGCCTCTGCGGGGCGACTTTTGACCCTTTTTAGGGTCCCCAGCAGGGCGAAATTGAACGTGGAAGACAGCCCCGTCCTATGCTCGTCATGCCACGATGCCTAACCGTAAGTCCTCAAGTACCAAATTTTAAAGGAATAAAAATATCTTATATGAATCACATAAACTGTCCAGGACAATAACTGATTTCAAAGTTCTTGTACTTAAAGTGAAATCTAATAAAATCTTAGCTATAACTAGTGACCAAACTCTACTTAGTTTTGTTCTAAAACAATTCACTGAATTCTACTATGCCATTGTATTATATACATAGTTTAATGGTACATTTTGGCAACTTTCACACTTCTTTTAATACATTTCTTTTACTTAATTCTCTAAGAATGAAATAGTTGTCAAAACTGCCAATCATAAGCAAAGCTAGACAGAAAAAATATTTTCACTAGCAAACACATATCTACCTCTCATAGAATGTTTTTTTCTCAGAAGTATTGCCTGACATATCTGCTTAAAATAAACATTTAGATTATTAGAATATGGTCAGAGAGAAAGAACTCAAGTTGTAAGCTAACATGATAACAAGGATTTCTAATACGGCAACATAATACAACTTAAATTTGATTGTTGCCACCAGCGGGGTGAGGGGGTTATTTTTTATTGTTTTTATCTTGGGTTTTTATTGTTAGAGTCACTGAGAATGAGTTGGGTGGCCATATAAATTTTCTTAAACAAACAAACACATGGCTGTGTTTCATTCTATGGGAAGATTCTACCGGAAGATGAAAGCTCATTGAAGCAGAATATTTTCCATCTTGGAAAAGTTGGAGAGAAGAAATAAATTATGGCCTGTTGCCCTTGCCTTTTTATCTATTGTTATTAATGATCCAAACTACATTTTCAAGGGGCAAAGAGAACTGAAGAGAAAAAAAAAGTTTAACATCAGGAATGTAATCACAGCATCACAGTCAGAATACTGAAAAATTAGGACAATGTTCATACCCTAAATACTGCAACATCTTTACAAATCCAATTTGATACAAAAATTGCCCAGAGATAGTGAATGGATAGTAATCCTAATAATTATCAGGGTTACGGTATATCCATCTACTGTATATCCTCAAACAATGTGAAAGTCTTTGAATAAAGTCCAGATTTCAGAGTCCTTGTAATTAAAGATCATTACAGGTTTATAGTTGCTTTTTAATAATTGCTGGTTGATTTTTCCTTCTCCCAAATATGTAAGTGGATAATAGTAATGGGAAATGCAGGGCTTTAAGCAGACAGCAGAGGCTGAATCTGATTTCCAGAGAACATCCTGATGGGTTGTAGGTAGTTGAAATAACAAAGTTCCTCCCCATTTCTTCTGCCCAGTTGGGCTACATGAGCTTGCTAGGACCCTAATATCTCACAGTCAAATTAAATTCGATGTTGGAGATTCTGATGAGTTTGCTGTTTTGCTAAAGGTAATCAAGAGTGAGAGAAAAATGTCCCCCCCACACACAATTGCCCGTGGCAAATGCCTGCAGTGTTAGTTCGGTTAGCTGTAGAGGCGTAAGCCATTTGTTTCCTTTGACACACACACACACACACAGGATTAAATAATATTTCCTCATATGATTGCAGTCCGACTTGTCCTCTGGAATTGTTTAAAGGGAAGAAACAAAGTTAATGTATGTTAATATAACATCCATTGTTGTAGTTAGTATAGTTAGTGTAGTTGGTTTCTATCCAGACTGCACAGGGTTTTTTTTTCTAAACTACTCCCAAGTCGGCAGAAGTTTGCCTTGAGAACCTTGTAATAATTCACTATAGTGAATTACAAATATGGGAATTATGTATTAACATATTTGGGATTAAATCTGAAACTATAATCAAGCATCATTTTAAGCAAAACCAGTAACAGACCCATGCATAAAAATCACAAGCGAGCTTTCAATGTTATTGTTCAAAGAGATTTCCTATTCTCTATAAACTCTATTATTGGAGATTTAAAATGCCTGTATATCTACCTATATCTACATTTACCATCTGCTCATCATCACACTGTTTTGCTAGATCTCTGCCAAGTCGTTTTTTATTTTTTAAAAAAATCTACCAATGTAATTATGTTTTGCCATAAACTGTATCAAGCTGCATGATCATTATCTATGTGTGAGCATCTGGAGGCATAAGGATGTAGTTGAAAAACAAACATTTTAATTTATATTCATGATAAGTCGGTGCTGTAAAATGTATAGAGCATAAATATATTGGCATGCTAATACTTGTAGGACAATGGTTGTCGGAAAAAAAGGAATATAGGGAAATAGCTTTCAATGCCAACTATGTATAGCCGATAAGGCATTTTGCTTGGAAATAACAACTCATCTTTATTTAATCTGTTAAGGACATCAGGGAAAGCAACATGGAAAAACCTTAAAAGAAGAACAATTTTTCATAGCTACCAACTCACCCATCAAGAAGCTCTCTTTTTATTCTTTGAATTACCTAAAATTGCAAATGTGTATGGATTTGCTAATAGATTTCAAACAAAATTCCTTGTGTGGATTTACATATATATGAGAGAATTTGTTTCAAAAAAAAATATTTTGTTTCCAGCTGCTTCTGATATTGTGGTAGTTTAGAAAAGGCTGTTATAAATCATTATTTCTCTCCTCCTCCCCCCCAAAAAAATCCCAGGTTCACTGGAAAAAAAAGTTAAAGGATCACGATGCTAACTAAACACATACCAGACAGGAACTGGAACAGGAATGGCTTCTTTTTACCATTTGTGAGAAACAGCTTCCTTCCCGTGCATTTTTCTCTCAATATTATGTGGACAAATCTTTGTATATGAAAGTGAGACATGGTTTATTGAGGAGATTAGTCTGGCATCTTTAAGTCAGATCAGCATATAATACTGTAGAATGTGCGGGTTTTTAAAGAAACCTGCATCATGAAACATACTGCAAGTAATAGAGGAGTACTGCAGAATAGAAACACACATATAGGAGAAATTGCACAATACTTTCTTACAAAAGATTTTAGAGCAGTACATTTTGGACCATACATTTTACAGGCTCATCAGTCTATTCCTATTCTGTACTAATATGTGACAATTCCCTGTGACAGAGAATGACAGTTTATAAATCAGGTAGAAACAGTTTAGCTGAGTTTTTCAATCGAACACAGGAGGGAATTTAAACTTCATTTTCCATGGACTTCTGCCTTTTCTAGACTGACTTTTCAGTTCTCCTATCCCACCCCCACCCTTGTAAACAAGAAAATTGCTTTTACCTAGTAAGGATGAATCTTCTCATGTCCATGATGTTTTCTTTTAATTCCTGGAGCATCAGGAAACTCTAAGGCTCTTGAAGGGGTTTCCTTCATCGTTTTTTTTACTATCCAGGCAATGTTAAGCAGGAAATTATTGCTAGATCATGATGACCAGGCAGAAATGAAAATTAATTCAAAATAGAAGGAAATGTGTTTTAATTTTGCTGGTTCTTGCTCTTGCAATCTCTGTTTCCTTTTCTTATACAGTACAATTCCAGGGAGTCTTTCAAAGTTCCAGTATGTGGAAGTGATTTTTGAAGGCGGGCAGAGAAAAAAGAAAATGGCAAAAATGACCTTCTGCTAATTGCAGAATTATCTAGTTCCTGTTAGATTGTATCAGTTCTAGGATAATTCAAAACAGTCTCAATTGCAATTTGGCAGAAAGTCTAAAGATGCTGAGATTATAAAATTTTCAGGACACTAATTTGCCTAGCAATAAAAACCCCACATGGAAAACTATTGAAGTATACACAATGTCATGATTGCAATCAGTTATTTGAAATCAAATATGTGATGACATTTTAAAATTAATTTTACAATATAACACGGTAGCAAGTTCTTAGAGAAACACATTGTTGTAACTAAAAGTTGTTGATCTTTGCTTGATAGAATGTCAAGGATGTACATTTGGCCTCTATACCTGGATATAATTCACTTCCTCCTTCAGTACCTGATGACAAATGCTCACAATGAGGAATGTTTCTGAGATGATGTGTCATTTAATTGTGTTGGTTCACCCACATATGCAAATTACCATGTGATGCATTTTTAAGAAACAGTAAGAAAAAAATAAATAAAAAGGTAAGTGAGATGTATGCATGTGAACAGCCAATTTCTGGAAATCAGAAATTACATCTTCTGTTGTGCAAAATATAAATATTATAATATTTGTTTTCCTTGTTTAATGTTATTTACACTCTTTCTGCTCATGCATATGTATTACATACAAAATGTGTTTCGAAATAATAGTCCTTGTAGGAAAACTTTAAATCAGAGTTCTGTATGATTTTTGAATGAGCTGTAGAACAGCATGAAAGAGAATAATGTTAGTTAAGTTGTTGAAGCTACATGATATATCTTGCTTTATGTATTTATTTCATGATACCCCGATCTATTTCCTAGCTTTGGAAGTTATGTGGATATTAATTGCCCCATTTTCATCAGTGTCTACCATTGACATGAGACAAGGCTGGGATAAAAAGAATGGTTCTTGCTAACACCATGCTCAGATAAATTGCTATCCCTGGAAGGGGAAGTCCTGATTCATCAAGAAATCTAGACTCAAGAAATTGGCCTAAACCAGTTAGCTTATTGGGGTCAATGTGGGGGTCACATGACTATTTCACTCTGGGAAGCCCAAGGTACAGATAATTCAGGAATAACCCATCCCCAGAAAGAAAGGTAGGTACAATTATTTGTGCTAACTATCTGGAATACCTTTCTATATTGTAGATGGGGAATTCTGATGGGAGACAATCAATAAAACCAAGAAGATTGCTTTAGGTTATGAGCTAAAGTCTTATCCATTGGAGAAGGATGTGGAATTTTTTGCTATAATGGGGCTATTAAACTACTATATAAGAAATCACAAGGAACATTGGCTCATAAAGTTTATAGCTTTTGTTTTCTATATATTCTCAGAATATGGGTTATGTGGCAACTCTTAATACAGAAAACAATTATGGTAAAAAAAAAGTATAACAGAGAGCTGGTGGGGTGACTCCCTTGATAGGAATATAACGGGAATGATACCTTTTTTTTTTTTTAAAGCAACTTCTAGAAGCAATACAACTGGAAAAGGAAATATAGTGCATGCTAAAAATATTTATTCTTGCTCAGAAATCCAATAATTCAGCAATATCATAAAGACCATCAGGATTAATCTTTTCCCTATCTTCATTTCTCTCCCCCCCCAACCACATAGTGTATTGATCAGTCTGACATCAACACCTGGAAAGGCAATAGATCATAAAGAAATTATTTGTAAATACCTTGACAGTAGTTTGGTCTAGTGGTTAATGTACCTGGCTAGAAAGTGGGAGACCTGAGTTCTAGTCCCGCCTTAGCCATGAAAGCCGGCTGGATGACCTTGGATCAGTCATTCTTCTCAGCCCAATTCACCTCACAAGGTGGTTGTGGGAAAATAGGAAGAGGAAGGTATGTTTACTGCCTTGAGTTATTTGTAAAAATAATAAAGGCAGGAAGTAAGTAAGTAAGTAAGTGGTAACATCAGGTTTTGCCAGACTAACCATTAGAAAAATGAGCTGAATCTGAAAAAAGCAAAATTCTTCATTTTGGAAACAGAAGTCAAGTGCACAGGTATAGAGTAGTGAATACATGGTTTAGTAACTATGCAATTGCTGCAAAAAAAAGGATAATGTAATTTTAGACCATGTCAACAAAGTTCAAAATCATGAACTTCTATTGCATTCTGTTCTGGTAAGATTCACCAATGGGTCGTTCTTTTAGGCTTCATACTTTTCAGACTGACAGAAATTGGCCAGATAAGAGCAGAGAGGATACTCATGATTAGAAACTAAGTCCTACTAAGAAAGATTGGAAGAATTAGAAATGTTTATCTTTGAAAAGGCTGAGGTGGATAGGACTGCATTCTTAATAACTCTAAGAGGATATCAGAGAGAAGCAGCCTAAGACCAAATTCCATTATTCAGAACTGCAGGACCCAAATTAATGCAACTAATTGCAAGAAGACAGATTCTGATTGAACATTAGAAAAAAAAACACCCTAAATTAAGATATCTGGTATCATTTAATTACTCAAAGGTGAACTTCCTTTTGCTACATGGATTAAGGGAAGATGAGACAGCCATCAGTCATAGGTGCTTTAAATTTATATTCCTGCAAACTCAGGCGGCCTTTTGCTGTACATCTTACATTTGAAAGCTTACAATGAACAAGCTGTTTGTGATGGGTGCTCTGAGCACTATAAGGAACTTTTTTATAATTATTGATGTAATAATAATAGTAGTAAAGTTGGAAGGGACCTTGGAGGTCATCTAGTTCAACCCCCAGCTCAGGCAGGAAACCCTATACCATTTCGGACAAATGGCATTGTTTTGCCAGCATAAATAAAAATATATTTTTGCAGCAGTGACATAGTTTAGTTATCCTGTACTTTGTGATTCTGCTTCGAACTTCATACTTTGAATTTCTATTCTTCTCCTATGTCAGTAAAAGCCTAAATCTAAATACACATCTTCATCCATGGAGAGTCAAGTATTCAGGGAGCAACAGCTAGAAGTCTCTCAGTAGCAATAGTACAGTACATGGAGTATGGATAACACAATTAAGAAAGAAATTTGAGCATCAGCCATTTTGAACTGATGCAAGCAGAATTAGCTGATACATTCATTCAGAGTTTATGATTTCATAAAGTTGAAGGTCCTGAATTTTTCAATTGTCCTTTGTTTCAAACATTCATAAAAGTGATAGTTGAATTCAAGATAGCTGGATGGGAAAGTCTCCTATCTCCAAATCTGTCATCTTACTTTCCTTGTTAATGGACTTTCATTTATTATGCATGAAGTTTAGGAGAATGCCTTCCATCTTCAGTGAAAAAGTTCTGGTAAGAATCTTTTAAGTGGCATTGATTAAATATGTGGAACAATCATTCAGATCATAAGATTAAATCACTTATACTTATAAAACATTCTATGTACTTAGATCTCTCACACACTCAAAAGTCTGAGATGCTCAAATTCTAAAGCTCATTGCAGAACATCTAGGTTAAAATGTTGTGTATCTATAGTTATCCCAGTAGGAAAACTATGTTCAGACATCATGAGGACATTGGCACCCACAACAATCAAAGCTGGGCTAAATGGATGAAGTATGAGTTATTGGTGAATCTTATGGATCTATTGTATTGCTGCAATTCATATTTCTTCTGGTATGGGCAATCAACTGCTCAGAGGCTGTCTGCCATCCTCACAGCAGTGTATTTGCAACTCCCCAGCATTCCAAGTTGTATCACCAAAATTTAGTGGCAATGTGGCCAAATGTGGTGGTGGTGAGGAGAGTTTGGTTTTTTTTTAAAGATGGGAAGGCAAGTAGCTTTCCTCCTATTCCCATTTTGCCTGCCCCTCTCTAACACATTCATTATGGTGAGATCATAGCATTACTAGATAGTCTCAAGGTGCTCTCCTGAAAGTCAAGAATCAAAACTTCAGTGCAAACCCCATCCTCCAAAGTTGCCCACTCCTGGCATGGAACAATAGTTGGGAGGGGGGATGTGTGCTTTTAAGGTTAAACAAAACAATAAATTGTCCTGTGGGAACCAAGGTCATTGCTGCTTGGGTTTTGGCGAGCTGGGCCTTCCATTAGAAAGCCCGCCAAAATAGTTTATTGGGGAATGTGATTAATGACATATTACTGGGGTGGGAAGTTCAACTTTGTAACTTTTGGGAGGGAACTTCAATCTTGGTATCACTTTTGATCATACCGATACTTTGTAGCCAATAAATATGTTCTTTAAGGAAACCTCTTGCTTTGGAGTTCTGTATTTATTGGTCTCATCTATCGGAACCATGACATTAGACTGATAGTAAGGCCTATCCTGTAAATTTCAACAGTCTAAAATGGCTTGCTGTCAGACAGTCAAGCCCTAAGCTGATTAAGGATTTAAAAGTTAATACCAATCTAGAAATACAGTCTGAAAACCAGTGCTGATCTTTCACCACAGGAGGCATATTATACTTGTCTTACACTGATCAGCAGGCTCGAAGCCGTATTTTGCACCAGATGTAACATCTAGATGCTTTTCAAAAATAATGCCACATACAGTGCTTTGTAATCAAGATGGTACATGATCATAATATCGATAACCATCACCAACCTTGACTGGCTTAGGAATACGAACCAACTTAGGATCAAGAAGCACTTCTGAGGTTTTACATACGGCTCTTTCTCCTAAAGGATTTTTAACTGCATCTAACTCTTTTGTACCCAAAGTGCATGTCCAATACAGCATCTTTAGATCAGTACTGTATAGATTTGTATGAAATCTTTCTGATCCATTGCATCTTCCATAATTCCCATTAGAGGCTCCCCCCCCAAATGGCTTTTAGAAGATATTCCACCAATGATTCTAAGGTACTTTGCAACAACTAATGACTTCATTTACTCAAACAGCACGCAGTGTAGCTAGTTAGCCAATGACTATCTCTCCCAACCCCATGGAATAAAAATAATACAAGTAAGGTAAATAATTTGCATTACCACTTTTTGATAATCAAGATCATTGATGAGGGACCAGGTTATCTGAGAGACCATCACATCCACCCAACCCACTAAAGCAGGGAGGCAAGGAAAGTTGTGGCTCCCGTCCCCTAAGGTGATATATATGATGGGACCTAGAAGAAAGGCCTTCTCCATGGTGGCTCCCTCTCTTTGGAATATCATCCTTCAGAAATCTGACTGGACCCCACTTTGATACTCTTTTGCAAGAATTGGTTTTGCCAGCAGGCATGAGGAACCCAGAGTTGGATGGAGCCGATCAAATGGCGTTTTTGACTCTGTATTGTTGCTGGGGGGGGGGGGGGGGGGGGGGTTTTTTTTTTTTTTTTTTTTTTTTTTTGGGGGGGGGGGGGGGGAATGGTGATTGTTTTTTACTTTTATTTTTTTTTCTTTACTGTGTTTTTATTGTTTGTAAGCTGCCTAAAGTTGCTGTGAGCAAATAGGCTATATAAGTTCCCTAAATAAATAAATAAATAAATAAATCCATTTCCAGTAGCTACTTCTCTGCCTACTGATAGGGCAACCCCTGATCCAGTGCAGGGTTGTGTTGCAATCGCTGTATTCTATCTTCCCACCTGCTCCCATCAGTTTGCAATCTAGCAGGGATCAAGACTGCTTTCAAAAGTACTGCCAGTTTTAGGGCCACTGATTCAGTAACTCTGTCATGCTGAAATGTTCATTTGGATGTCTTTACCAGCAGCTGTTGGCTAGCATTTGTTTCCTTTATTGTAAGTATATGTGTAACCATTTTTTCCTAGCAGATAGCTGGCAATACATTATGACTTTTGGTTTAACTGACAAAACTTTAAACATTCACTTTTGGGGGATGGAGGAGAATAACATGGACTAATCAGACCAACTGATTGTATTTCACAGCAGCAAAGGAAGGGATAATGAAGTCTAGAGAGAAAGATGTGCATAACGGAGAAATGCACAAGACTATAGAAGCTGCACACTTCCGAAAGAAAATCAAGATAAATTGGTTGTTATGGAGAAAAAAAAATCAAAGCTCAAGTTATAGCGTATTATGGCACAGGTATTTTATTTTATCGTTTTACTGTTTTCTCTGCTTTATGATTGTTCTTTTTTATTTATAGGTTTTATTATTGTTTTGTGAGCTGCCCAGAGTTGCTTGATATGGGTGGCCATATAAATTTTTAAACAAACAAACAAACAAATCCTGATAGTTCAGTGGTGGTGTTAATAAAGTAGGCTGGATCCTACCAAGACCAAAATAATTACAGTGGCAAATTGAAAAAGTTAAAACAGTATCCATTCAAACTAAATGAGCAAGAGAATAAAACAAGCCAGGATGAGGTCCAGTGAACTCACTGCTCATAAATATTAGATGATTTTATAGTCCAGCAAATTTTAATTAAGCATATCCAGAAAACATTTCTGAATCTTATGAAAAATAATAGCCAACAGTCATTTTCTTTAATCAATAGTTAATGAAATACCTGTTTATTTACTCTATATATTGGTCAGACTCTGTTCAAGATAAGACTTTCCAAATTAAGTATTTTTACTGTAATGATGCTTTCAAACTCTCTTTTCCACATTGAGCTGAATCCAGAAGTGCTGTTAAAAAAAAGTTCTGACAATGACATCATTTGCTGTGACCCCATACAAGAGATCATGTGTAAACTGTGCAAGCTTAATTTCTACAAGAGACTCTACAACATGTAAGACATGTGAAAGCCATGTTTCCATTTTACTTTTTTTTGTCACACAAAAATCTTGCACTGTTAACAAAATGGCCTTACTGATAGTTAAGGGTCTTCTACTCACATAAAGGCACTTCTGAACTTAAAGTTATAGGAGAGACAAAAAGAACAAAATGGTTACCTGATAAATTGTGCTATATCAAGTGTGAGGCCTAAATCGAATGAACCCACCAAAGGAATATTACAGGTAAATACTGGATATGATCTTCCTCTTATAAAACTGTCATAAAAATGTACACTTTATGATTAGATAGAAGAAGAAAGGCTGATAAATAGACCATAAATTTGTGAATGCAGCTAGTTTATCTCTGAAGGTATTAGGTATTCTAAAATTCTGAGTGCTAATGATCCAAATAATTTATGGTATGGACAAAATGAAAACAGCAAAAGAACTACTACAATGGGCAGAAAAGTGGAGGAGGTGATACGGTTAAAATGAATGAGAAAAAGAGGGCAATTTGTCAAGCTCAAAATAGCATACAACAATGCGCTTGTCAGTTGTTTCCCTACAGGTCACCATGAGCAATCAGGCAAGGTTAATGAGAGAATGTGAGACACAACATTAAATAAAAACTGAGGTGCTTAAACAATTAGAAAATATGCAAGACTATAATGTGGTTTTTGAGTAGTCTCAGGAACATCAATTTACAATCTGATCTCCTGGGTCATTCATCAGGAAACAGATAAATGATATGACAGTCTTAACAATTCTTTGCCATTTGCATTCTATACAGTAGTTAGGTTTTCTTTGAACAAAACCGTCAGGCAGCTGGGTTGAAAAATACGATAGCTCATAATGCATTCAACAACAAATTAGTAAAATAATCCGATGTGTGGTGGGGAGAAAGTGATGATGAATCATCCATAGTTCTAAAACCATAGGTATACTCAGTGTCAGAGCATCTTTGTGTTCAGAGGAAAAAGAATAGCTCTATCCTATCTTAATCTCTGTAGCCAACAGATTCAGAGGTAAGGACTGCATTGCCATTGCTTATATCAGATTTTTAAATTATATACACAGATCAGAGTAACCTCCATCATTCTGTTTACGAAATTGGCCATTCAGATACTTAGATGCAGAAAGCAAAAGCATCAATCTTCTCCTATTTTCTACTTTTTAAGGAAGTATTTTTTTAAAAATGGGAAATTTGAATTAAAACTTGGATAATACAAGGTAGTTCTTGATTAAAGACCTGTTTAGCAACCTGTTAGGTTTTTTTCTTAATACATATTAATCTATATAGCCATCATCTGGTACAGCACATGTATATAAACGACCCTGTGGTTTCCCCCCCCCACACACAGCTGTTTATATATCATCTATCTGTATCTATTTGACTATTTCTCTTCTTATTGAATCCTATTTAATTTTTTTAACTATATAACAATAATGTAAAAGAAAGGAAATTTTATAGCATTGTTCTTAAGAGGTGTTATTTGTACTACTTGTATAATTAATCGTATCTTAGAATTCAGATGCCGCAGTCTTCCAGTCTCAGAACCTATCTTCAAGAAGATTTCAAGATTGGACTTAGAAGCTGAATCTGTTTTGATTTTATGAGGAGATTCCAAGCAGGTAGCAGAGGCCAACTATTAGAAAGCTTCTGGGATCTTAGGGAAGAATAATTTATTAGAAGGAGAACTTCCATAGGAGGAACCGCATACAATAAAGGAAGATAATTATATTGAATTTGTTCCTGATTCAAAACTGCAAGCCCAGTTCATTATGAAATCATAAGGTAGCAGATTTCCTTAGGAACTATACAATTTAAGCAATTTAAGTTATTCCCATTGACTACAATTTCTGAAACAGAAGGCTACCACTCTTATCCTGCCAAAATAGCCACGGATATTCATAAATACAATCCTATTGAGCTATTTCCTTTCAAAGTACGCAGCATTATGCATAATGTAAAAAAAAATAGTAAGCAAAAGAAAGATGTTACATTAAATAAAATATTGATAAAAATAGATGAATGGAATTTGAAGCTGAGGGAGATTGCTGACATGCAAGGGAAATCATCAGACTCAACTCTGTAGTCTGCATTTACTGTTCCTATCCTAAAGGATATAGGTGTGCATGTGTGTGTGTAAGAAACAATATTCAGAACCATCGCAGTTTCTCAACTGAAAAATATAATCTTTGGACAAGATAGATAAGGAAGGGGCATAAGAAATATAACACAGATTGTTTATACTCTATCAATGCTTCATCAATGCCCATACTATTTTTATGAGAAATATAATGCAAAACATCTGGTGACTATTAGTTTAATAAAAGATTCAGCTACCACTGAATCTTATTAATAGTTATTTTAACAACATTATTGTATGTATAGTCGGTAAAGGAAAATAAAATAAAGACAAGAAGTAGTCCTTTTCCTTTATGCTTAGTGTAAAATGTACATTAAAAGTAGAGGTATCTTCAGCTTAAGTGTATTTTAACGAAGTCATACAGACCATAAATTTCAGCTGCTTCAAAGGCTCTGGAGTTGCTCACTTACTTGATGGAATCAATGACAGAATTAAAACCTACAGCATCTCTATCAAAAGCTGAAGAATATTTTTAACATGGTCATTTCTGGAATATTTCAAGCTTGGATTAAAGAATTGATATCTCTGATAGAGTCCTAACCATGTATGCAATATCGTTTAAAATATTAAAACGGTATCAACAGAACTGAGATTAAAGTTGATTCATCAAAGAGTGAAATTTAGGGTATATTGGACATCCCAAAGAATGCATTTAAAAGAATAAATATTGGATTTTATATGCTGGAGGTATAAAGAATTTGAGGGTTCATGGACCCATATGATATGGCCATGTTATTACTGGTAACTTTTTGGGATGGTCTATTAATGTACATAAACAGATTTATGGTAAAATCTTTACTGCTGAGTATGTTAATATAATATTAAATTATACAAAAATGTGGAATCTGACGTTCCACCAGGAATCATGGTTGTGTAAAAAAATGCAGGGTGGCTAAGAGAAGCAAACTGAGAAATTTAAAACATATTATTCCAGTTGTCAAAGAGTAGTTGTCATAAATTTGTGATCTCTTTGTTTTGGAAAAGACAACGTTGTCTCCTAATCAAAGGAAGCAGCAATATATGTTACCTGGCAAAAAATTGTGATATTTTACAATAATATTTTATTTATATGATCATTATTATACTAATTCATAAGTAAACCAGTAACTATTGGTAAGTATAAAATAAATGGTAGTTTTTTTCATTTCTCTTTCAGTTTGTATTTTTAGTCTTTTGGGTCAGTTTCTATTTTTAAAAAAAATTAACATTAATGATTTTGTGAATTAAGTATGCATAACATAAGTAACCAATTTGTAGTAAGAGTCAAGGAGTGTATGTGCATATATGGGTGAGATAATATCTACAATATTTCTTTACTCTCTACTAATGAAAAGAGAACCCACACAAAACCTAAAATTACTCAGTGTTTGTAGTACAGCTGTTTTAATAGAGGAACACTGGCAGTAATCTCAATGTTTGGAATTACTGGGGTTGCAAAGAAAATACAACTTGACAGCTTATACTGGAACAGTACTTACATTTAATTACAAGTGAGCCAGATATGTTGACAAGGAGAAAAATTACATTAAAACCATTGTGTATGAATAATTATCACCAACATTTTGACTCTTAAGAATCCACATAACAGCATCATCTTCAATCTGTCTATTTATCATAACATGCTATTTAAAATGTACGACTGAACCTAAAATGAGGCGGCAAAGTAAACACTGAACAGAAGCAGAATGGATATCAAGTTCATGGGAAGCCAGGAGTGGCAGTCCTTAAATGTAAGTACTACACCGAGTGTAGTGTTTTAAAATGTTGTTAAAAGCCCTTGATTTCTAACTGAAACAGTAATGATCTATTCTATCCATTCAAGATTTAGGCATCTTGCTATAAAGGCATACATGTCGGATGCTTCCTCTATAACTTTGGCTGTTGGCTTGCCTGCACCATGACCAGCCTTGGTGTCAACATGAATTAGTAATGGATTGATTTGTTTGGGGCTTCGACCTACAGTATACTGCAGAGAAGCAATAAACTTCAGGGAATGAAGAGGCACCACCCGGTCGTCATGATCAGCTGTAAGAAGTAAGACTGCAGGATACTGGACTCCATCACCTTCTGGTACTTTGATATTGTGAAGAGGAGAATATCTGCAGAAGAGATACATGCATTTGTGCTTTGTGAACACCCATTGGCCATCAATAGCCAGATAAATGGACAAACAATACTGCCTTCTACTTCAAAAGATCTAGGGAATGGGGGAAGGAGCAGGAGAATTGCAGCTGGAAAAACAACTGGATACAGCCATCCATAATATGCAATATACCACAATCCATATCATGCAAAGAAGGCATCTGCTCCTGAAAAATTATTCCCACTGAATCCCATCCTTTCTATACCCTGCATTATTTCAATCTTCCAGCATGGATTTGAAGCCTGAACAGAGCTAGAAAACGTACTTCATTGGCAGATAGCTTGGTATGATCAACAAAGGTTAAAAATAGCAAATTCAGTGCTAGAGGTTATTAGGATATAGATCAAAAGTAAGCCAACTGCAGGCACTTTAACTGCTTTATACAATTCTCTATAAGGTTTTCTTTTTGTTGTGGAATACTACCTTTTTCTGGTCACCAAATCTTAAAAAGAATATTATGCAGCTGAAAAAAATGCAGTCAAACCACAATATCAAGATACTATTGGAACATCCAGAAAAATCTAGGGCTTCTGAGTTCATAAGAAAAGTTTCTAAAATGGGAATATAGAAAACATACTTATGCAATAAATGAGCATCTGTCAACCTGGCAACTTCCAGATACGTTGGAGTTATTATTCCCAAAGATGGCTTGTAATTTGGGAAGACTAGGACACATGGTGGGGGAAGGCTGGTCTAGTTCATTATTAATTTGCGGAATATATCTACATTGAATTTATACTACTAAATCACATTAAAATGCTTTACATTACTCAGCTTTTGAGCAACAAAACAGAAAAATAAGCAGCATCTTTATTATTATTATTCAGCAGTCTAGTAGAGTATACTGTATGTAAACAGAGAGATATTCTTTACTTACTTGATCAGCCAATCAAACTGTTCTTTATAATCTGAGCAGCCAAAATCTGTAGTCCACGCATGACCAATGGTGAATTTATGGAACTTTAGCATGTCCATCACTCCTACCTGAGCAATCACACAGGCAAATAGATCTGGGCGCTGGTTGGCACAGGCAGCTGAAAAAGTTGGAAAGATGCTCACCTATTAGCATTACTGAATACCTACAAGAGAATGGTTTCAAATACAGCGCATAAAAGACATAGTGTTTGAAAACTTGAGGTACCAAATGTTACTTCAACATCAAAGCAGAGGAGAGAACCAACCTAGAACTAAGAAGAAATTTCCTGACAGTTAGAACAATTAATCAGTGGAATGACTTGCCTGCAGACTTGCCTGGCTCCAGGGAATTATTAACGCTTCTTTGCGGGAGGGTGTCTTCCCGGCGGCCCTAAAGGAGGCCGTGGTGAGGCCCCTCCTCAAGAAGCCTTCCCTGGATCCAGACGAGTTGGCCAATTATCGCCCGGTCTCCAACCTTCGCTTTGCGGCGAAGGTTGTTGAGAGTGTGGTTGCGCAGCAGTTCCCTCGGCACC
>NW_015386134.1:350500-380659 GCF_001527695.2 Protobothrops mucrosquamatus
GGCTTTTTCAACAAGCGGGTCTGGCCTAGGGAGAATTTTAAATAGGGACAATTTTAATTCGAATCTTAATAACTGTACAGCGACAAATATTTGGTTTTTAATTGGTTTTATGGGGGATGGCGTTTGTGTGTTTTAATATGCTGTAAGCCGCCCTGAGTCCTATAGGGAGAAGGGCGGCATATAAGTTTATGTATAAATAAATAAATAAAGAAGTCGTGGGTGCTCCAACACTGGAGGTTTTTAAGACTTTTGCCATTTGTCTGAAATGGTATAGGGTCTCCTGTTTGAGCAGGGGATTGGACTATAAGACCTCCAAGGCCCTTCCAACTCTAGCTATTCTGTTAAGCAATAATTTTCTTTAAAAATTAATAGCAGATGATACTGGAACACTTCCACCATGAGATTAAAACATCTTGTGTCTAATGTTTAATATAACTATAAAACAAAGTTCCATCTTGTACTCCTAAAGCCCTTTCTGATAAAATGTCTATCATTTTCTCCCTCTTTCGAGGCCTAGGCAAGACCAACTAGCTTCTCAAATTTTGAAGAAAGCACTCTACCCACTCAAAAAGAAAGGGGGAATTCCCCCAAAATCTATGCATTATGCACTTACAACCCAATTTATGCCATTATCTTGCCTATTACAGATGCTTATTTTTCTAGAATACTGTAAATGCAATTCCCAGCCCCCCCAAAATGTTGTCCACTTCTGGGTGATCAATTAGCAGGTACACAAGAAGGGAACATGGAGCAAAAATAGTAACTGGCAATTAAAACTGGACATAAGTCAATGTTTACTAATCACTTTAGTTGGATACAAATTTGAATTGTGTTTTCCCAGTAGAATATTTTTTCAGCTCAGTGTCCTCCAGATGTCCTGGGCTATAGACCTCATTATCCTTTAGGCCAGGGGTGTCAAACTCGCAACATCACGTGATGTGTCGCGACGTATCGCAACTTTTTTGCCATTGCTGGCAACGGAGTGGACGCGGTTTCACTATGATGCATCCGGCCTACGGGCCGGCAGTTTGACACCCCTGCTTTAGGCAGTCTGGAAATTTAAGATTTTATAGTTTAACACAATTGGAGAAAACCAGGTTTGAAAACCATCTTTTTATGTACTGAATTCTTTGTGTAGCTAGTCCTAGCCAACACATTATGTATATAGGTTATATAGAAGCAGATGTGCAAAGGGGTACTTTGCATGTCTATATGATGTCTAGATGTGGAGCAAATTTTGTGGTTCTATTAACTAGTACAAAGTTGAATTTTAAAAACATGGCCCTTTAAGATCTCTTCTTTGCATACTCCCAAGTTGTTTTGCATTAAATCCATCCAAGGTAATCCAATAACAGAGAAATATAGAGCCTGATCTTACCAACTAAGAGGCCTCCATTTGAACCTCCATTAATAGTCAGCTTTTTATGAGATGTATATCCCTCTTGGGCAAGATACTCAGCTGCATGTTGAAAGTCATCAAAACAGTTTTGTTTATTGGCCAAGATTCCACCTAAGCACAGAGAAAAACAAACCGATTAACTCCTTCAGGACTCATACAGACTTTGGATTCCAGCACAAGGCTCTCAAGACAAGGGAGGTGCAAAAAGTACATTTTGGGATGACTTTTCAGTTCCGTGAGTATTTTAAATAATTTATGCAGTTGGGAATACAAAAGACAATAGAGATTTCTTTCAGCAAAAGAATCAGAAGATGGTTCTGCCAATAACTTTAATGCTTTCAAAAGCTTTGAATAATGCATAAATATGCTGAAGACTGGAAAGTACAAAATAAAACTCCACTACTATTTTAGGTAATGTTCCTAATAACGCATCCCATCTAAAAGGCTTACATGGAGAAATAGGACTATGAGTAGCTCTGAAAAAAAGTTTACCTAGACTTTTAATGGAAACAATAATCTTCCTTTTTTCATAGCATTTTAAAATGCATAAATGCATGAAAAACAGATGAGAATTTTTTTTAAACAAGCATGAAACATGGTATCAAACACATGGATCTTCATTATGAGACCAGGTATTTTTATTTTATTTATTTGTATCCTGCCTTTATTAACTAATAAAGGAGAGAAGCTAAACTAATCAAGGAGACAAGCAACCTGGAATTAAGGAGAAACTTCCTAATAGTGAGGACAACCATTGGAACAGCTTGCCTTTAGATGTTGTGGGTGCTTCATCACTGGAGGTTTTTAAGAAGAGACTGGACAGTCACTTGTCTGAAATGGTATAGGTTCCCCTGCTTGAGCAGGAGGTTGGACTAGAAGACCTCCAAGGTCCCTTCCAGCTCTATTGCGATTCTGATTCATTATTTTTACAAATAACTCAAGGGGGCGAACATATCTAATACATCGTCCTCCTCCTATTTTCTCCACAACAACCCCGTGAGATTGGTTGGGCTGAGTGACTGTCCCCAAAGTTACCCCACTGGCTTTCATGGCTAAGGTGGGACTTGAATTCATGGTCTCCTGCTTTCTAGCCTGGTGCCTTAACCACTAAACCACTAGACTTTTATCTCAGCAATCAACTCAAAAGAATGAAACTGAACAAAATACAATGCAATCAAGTACTAATTAATTAAGTTGTGCAGCAAGGAGGCCAATGTAACTTGTCTCTTAAGCCTCACGTTACAAATAGTGGCTCACATTTATTTATCTGTAATACTGTGGTGGCACAGTGATTAAAATGCAGTATTGCAGGCTAATTCTGCTGACTGTTGGGAGTTCAATTCTCACTGATTCTCAAAGTTGACACAGCCTTCCATCCTTCTGAGGTCGGTAAAATGAGGACCCAGATTCTTGGGGGCAATAGGCTACCTCTGTAAACCACTTGGAGAGGGCTGTAAAGCACTGTGAAGCGATATATAAGCCTAAGTGCAATTGCTGTTGCTATTGCTACTTTACTTCTGGTCACTTGCAGAGACTCCTGGATGACAATCATCATTCCTCCTCCCTTTCTTTGGCATTGTGACTGCTGTGACACTTCAAACCCAGATGGGTACATTTCTAAGAGGGAAACTCTCTACCACAGGGGTCTTCAAACGTGGCCCTTTTATGACTTGTGGACTGCAACTCCCAGAATTCCTCAGCCAGAGTGCCTAGCTGAGAATTCTGGTAGTTGAAGTCCACAAGTCATAAAAGGGCCACGTTTGAAGACCCCTGCTCTACCACTTTCCCATTCAGATCAAAATGACATGCACTAGGTTTGCTCTCTCAACCAAGATTAAATCAGGGGTGAGGATAAATTTATTACTGGCAGACCGATTGAATATAAAGTGGATGGTGGGGGGAATCAGATCCTTTTGTGAATGACAGGCATTCTGTTTGCACAAGAGTATTTGGGTTCAAGACCTCGGGCATAACATTTAGTATTAAGTTGCATCAAGTTTCTTTTTAAGGTGCTATCATTTTTGGTTTGCACAAAACTTACTGATCATATAAAATCTAAGTGGCCGTAGAAAAAGTGACCCTTTTAAATTCTTTTAAAAAATTCACTGTATCCTTTATAGCATTTCAAAACTTTGGTGAAAAAAACCCAAAAACTCTAGAAGTGCCCAGTGATTCTCTTGCCATCATATAGTAATATATGAAACATTCAAAATAAAATGCAACCAAGATTGAAAGGAACATATAATGCATATGGCTGTGATCCTAGGCGATCTCAAAAAAAAGTAAACCAACAGGATTGGATCAGGCTAATATTTGAACGGAAGTTCATCTAGAAATCCCACATTTGTATAGCCACCCATCTTATACTAAATGCCGGACACCTCTCTATTAAGAATTTAAATAATATAAAAATCATATAAAAACTAACATCACATATCTTTCCATGCAATTTAAGACCCACTGCGCTAAAATTAACAAAAATATCTCTAGTTACTACCGATATGTAGTCTGCAATGCCTATTATGCCAGGAAATGTGGAAATAAAGACCATTCAGGATAGTGTAACCATTATTAAAAACACACATTAAAGCTCTTCAGCTGATTTCCAGTTATTGCAAAATACTTTGCCTGAATGATTGCTTTATAATTCCTGAAACCATTGTGTTCCTTTTCCAAATTATTGGAAAACTCATTAAATTAGGAAAACAGTGAATACTAAAAGTCATAAAATGCTAACATGAAAAGCAAGAGGGAAACATGGATATTTTTCAAGCATTCTTTGAAAGAGCTTTTGAAAACAAAATGCAACTGAAAATAAGATTTATTTTGAAAGAATTAAGAAGTGTGAGAGATTTTAATAAATTTGTGACTGTGATGCTTATAATGTTTCATAATGTTTCAGGGTATGGAATTTTATCCATAGCATAAAAAGGAGTAATGAATAGTAAGGCAAACAAATTAAAGCTGAAATCAAAAAGATAGCCATAATCATTCAGCAGTCAGATCCATCATTTCATATTTATAATAAAATCAGCTTTTGCCACTGAACAACATGTTTTTGCAATATGAAATCTTACCTTTGTGCCAGGTCTCGCCATATTCACCACCTCCCCTGATATTAGCCACAGCTAGAATACCGCCTAGGTGCCTTATAAAAATAAGTCTTGACACACTGCAAAATAAATTAAATATGTGTAAGTTATGGCATTTTGAATCAGCTGGAACTAAAATATAGCAGTAGCAAGAGTATGGATTTTCCTGAAGCATTACCACAAAGGAGAAAATATTTTACGGATACCATACATATTGTAGTGAAAAATCTTTCCATGGTTCATTCAGCAAACCTAACTCACTGTCCAAAAATTTATTTCAATTTTGCCTTTCATAGCACTCACCTAAAGTCAATGAAAGAAATAAAGTCAATAAAAAATCCACAGTAGCTTATTCAAGTTTTTCTAACTTTATACTTCATTTATGGAAATACAAGGAGTCCCTGACTTCTAACCAAAATTGCAACCACAACTATCATCACTAAGCAAGGCGATCATTAGGTAAGTTGTTCCTGACCTTTTTTGCCATGGTTTTTTAACAAATCATGCAGTCACCAAGCAGGTCACAAATGACTATCAGTGTGACCCTGGGATGCTGCAACCATTGTAAATACATGCCGGCAGCTGAATTCTGGTCATGTGATGGGGATGCTTCAACTGTTGTAAGTATGAGGAACCATTTTTCAGCACTGTTATAATGGTTTTTAAATTACTGTAAGTCAAGCGCTACCTGTAATTCATTTAATGCAACTTTACTTTTGAGCTTAGATGTTAGAAAGGAGAAGCATCTCTATATGTTCAATTTAGGAGAAAGCATCTGTATATTTATCTACCTACCTACCTACTGTGTTTCCCCGAAAATAAGACCTTATATATTTTTTTTTTGCCTTCAAAAGAGGCACTAGGTCTTATTTTTGGGGGATGTCTTATCCAGTTACCTCAGGACCGCCATAGCAGGCCTCTCATGCACCGACACCTGTTGCGCCGCAGCCCGATTTCTGCAGCCGGACACCGCATGGTGTGTCGCACCGGTGCTGTTCATAGGACACCGTGTGGTGCATTGCAGGGCCCTGAGGTAAACGGGTATGGGGCAGCTCCATACCCCACCCCTGCCCTAGCTTGTTTTTACGTATGCACCTTGCCCCACCTCATACAACCAGACAGTGGGACGGAGTGGGTAGGGTCTTAACTAAGTCTTATTTTCGGGATAGGTCTTATTTTCGGGGAAACACAGTACCTGCTTATCCTGAATTAATTCAACTCTATTAAAGGTCACTTCAGTATTACATAATTCATATCTTTGCAACAATGCTAGACAGGGAGAACCCATAATACTACTGTAGCTCCTGTGATATTAACTATAATTTAGTAGTCCTAAGGAATATTTAGACATGCTGACTTGGAATATATTTAGACATTCCAGCCTAGCAATCTGAATTCCATTTTTATATCTGTATAACCATTTTGAAGGCACATTTCCTGAGCACATGTGGACAAAAGCTGCATAGGACAGTTTATTTTACAGCTTGGAATGCCACAAATAGAAATCTAATTTAAAAAAAGAAGCCCTGTCAGATAATAAAAATAAATTAGACATATCAAGTATTAAAGGAATGCAGCTTTTAGAAAACGTGCAAAAAAGCATGCCATCTTTCTGTGTGAGAATTAATTAATCAGAATTTAAAATTTCTTCTCTTCTCCTTACCTCTTTGTCAACCTGCGTGTTTATATTAGCTAGTTTTGACAGTAGCATGTTTTATTGGTTTTAATCTGTGAATGAAATCTATTAATGATTTTGAGAGCAATCTTAAATGGACTGAATAGGGAGCTGACTTGAACTGTGGATGACCTGCCACTTCCAAAGCTTTGCTGACTTGGCATAAGTGGTTATTTATTTTTAAATTATTCTCCATTTCAAAGAAAGAACTGGGTTTGCAGGTTTATAATTTGAAGCTTTCTAATGGGGTCTTGGGATATCTGCATAAGTAACCCCTGCAGCAAAACTGTTACCTCTGATGGTGGAGGGAAAGCTCAACACTCTTTTAATGTTAGCGCATAAAACAAGAGTACTGCAACTAATTACAAAGATGTCAGAGTCATTAATCAAGTCTAAACTCTATTAACCATGTTACAATTAGTGATCACAAAAGGAAAAAGAATAGGAAAAAAACCTGCTGTCAAATGCTATTGAAAATTAATGGAATTTCAAATTGAGAGAGTAAAAATAACATACTAGAAAAATACAAATCATCCTGGAAAACATTCCATATTTTCCCCAAATAATATTATCTACATACCACTTTATACAGAAAGCCAGCTGCCATTCATAGATGGTTTATGTTAAATTATGATACAGTATCTACTGTATCTACTTCCACCATGCCTACCTTAGAGGTTTTATATATGTGATGTATTTTGCTTGAGTATTCTTTTATTCTAATTAGTTCTCTGTTCAAGGCTCTCCTACAGAGCCAATACTCCTTTTATGCATGCCTGAAGTAGAACAGAGTGCTTAGAGAAAGAACCTCCAGACATCACAAGAGATATGTACACTGATGTGACATATTCTATATGCTTTATATAATAAATAATAAACTGACACAAAAAATATATTCTTATCCCCCTGCTGTGCTCCGAGTTTGAAGTTTTGAAAGATCTGGAGCTTGAAGATTATGAAAGTGTTTTGAAGTCCACCTGGAACAAAAAAATTGTTCCTTGCTTCTGGGTGTATGACTCATTTATTTAGTATTTACTGTCAGGCTGTATCTATATATTTCTGGTTGAGTGATTGGTACTGTATCAGGTCCGCCTGATTCACCAGTTGCGACCTTTTCTGGACCGGGACGCCTTGCGCACAGTCACTCATGCTCTCGTCACCTCTCGCCTGGACTACTGTAATGCTCTCTACATGGGGCTCCCTCTGAGGAGCACCCGGAGACTCCAACTGGTCCAGAATGCGGCCGCGCGGGCGGTGTTGGGAGGGACTCGTCGCTCCCNCCTCCCTCCCTCCCTCCCTCCCTCCCGGAGATACATGAGCAACCATCGCAGCCTCATAGTAGTAGTGTTACATGTGCATAAATGAGATGGGTAGCTATACAAATTGAATAACTAAATAAACGCTATTTATAATCTGTGCCGCTGCATTACCTGTGCAACTGCATTTTGCACCAGCTGAAGCTTCTAAATACTCTTTCAGGGTAGCCCCATGTGTTGCAGCAATCTAAACTGGAGGTCACAAGGGCATAAGTGACAGTAAACAGAGCCTCCTTGTCCAGGAGTGGATGTATAACATAAAAGTGTACAAAGGTCCCCTTAGCCATGGTTACCAACTGCTTTTTCAGCAGGAGCCATGAGTCCAAGAAGTTCCTCAGATTACATAATGGGTACATCTCAGGCAATGCCATCTAGGACCACAGGTGAAAAAACTTTGACATTAGAAGGCCCAAGCCCAAGCCTACAAAGTCACTCAGTTTTGCTTAGGTTGAACCAAAGCCCATTGTGCTCCATCAAGAGCCCCACAGCCTCCAGACTGAGGCCGCCCGCTGAGGGGGAATATCACTGTGGAGGGGGGGCAGAAGATGTAGAGCGAGGTATAAATCCTAACCCTGACTCCAAACTGTAGGACTACCTCACAGAGAGGCCTCATGTAGATGTTAAATAAGAGGGGTGCAAGGAGCTCTCTGCCCATCAACACTGACTGGAACTGACTCTGGAAGAAAGAGGAAAAGCAGCTTAATACAGTGCTAACTCCCATAGCCTGTCTAGAACGATGCCATGATAAATGGCATCAAAAGCTGCTAAGAGACGTTCTAGTTCTTACTTACGTGATGGAGGTACATGGAAGTCCGTCTGCAGTAGGTTCTCACACTAGTTACGGTAGATTTGATTTAACATCGTTCTATGTTACTAACAAGTGCATAGTCACTACAAGATATAAGGGTGTAAAACAGAACCCTCTTCTGACGTGTCGGAGACTAAACCCCAGTAGGATTTGAGTACCGAGGAACTGGATCAGCAGGTGAAAGCCATGGCTAAAGGACCTTTGCTCAGCTTCAGCTGGTGCAACAGTTGCATCCCTATTTTCACATTTCAATAGTTTTTTCACAAAAACTCCCAACTTTCCACTTACCTATAGCTTGGTGTGATAGATATGTTGAAGCCACCATAACCATAAAGGAAGGCAGGATGAGACCCATCCAATTTGATTCCTTTTTTGTGGATAATAAACATTGGTATCTTGATGCCATCTTTGCTTGGATAAAAGACCTGAGATAAAAAGGAAAGGAAGAGTAGAACTATGAATGATGAGAATGCTTAGGAATATTTCTGTAGTCATATAGGTCTCAGATACTCTTTTACCTGAACAAAACTGAAGGGGGAATGAAGAAAATTTGGATTCCTGGGATAGTTAATAATAAGAATTTCCTTCCTAGACCAGACTATAGAACACACATTTAAATACCTATGGAAATTCTAGATCAGCACTAAAGAGAAGTTGCCAATTATCCTTATTTATGATGAGCATCCCAGAAAAATGTTTTACATGCTGCTGATACATAATCCTAGAAGTGGAGAACCTGTGGATTAAAAATACCAGTATATTTTAGTATTGGCCATGCACCCTAAGACCGTAGGGAATGGTAGTTCAACAACATCTGAAAAGCCACAGCTATTCAGGCCTGGTCTACAATGAATTGTGTACACTACCCAGGCAATGATTTATTTTTTATAATACATATGGTGATTATAAATATGAAATGTGTTGCCATAAAATGTGACAATGGACAAAGAATTGATAGCATCTTAACATGGAAATGAATAAATTCATGAAAAATCAGTTTATAAAGAGCTTGCTGACTTTATACTACCTCCTGACTCATTTAAATACTATTTGCTGGGAAGTGCAATGGAAAAGGTGATTTGGGGCCTTCTTGAAAGTACCTGATTGGCATTTTACTAGTATTGAGTACTGAACTTGTAATCTCTTAGCTGATGCAGCAAGGCTTTTATAATATTTATAGATAATTTGGAAACAAAACAATGTTTACATCAAATGCATTCATGGAAGTGAAAAGGAAGATGCCCCAAGAAGACAGAAATCAATCCCTATAGAGAGATTGTTACTGTTAAGATGTCTAAAACCTCTATGATGGAATTGCTGACTCACATAATATATATTAAAAAATAGCACAAGGTTTTGATACTGATATTCATACAGCTAAGGCTTAATTAACAATGGATTTATAGAAAAAGAATAAAACAGAACACAAAGGAAATTTATAACAGCAAGCATAAAAGCAGTCAAAATAGGATTCCAGTTTATGAGTTTATGTTCTATAATGTTATAATCACCCTCTGGCTCTTCCTAAATCTTTTTGTTATCTTGCCAGCTGTTAAACCTCTGCAGAGAACAGATTTATTTGCCATTTCTGATTTTGCTGCCATTTTGAATATCAGAACAGTCTAGTTTCAGATGGAATTTGTCTTTTC
Source organism: Protobothrops mucrosquamatus (assembly GCF_001527695.2). Classification (NCBI taxonomy): domain Eukaryota; kingdom Metazoa; phylum Chordata; class Lepidosauria; order Squamata; family Viperidae; genus Protobothrops; species Protobothrops mucrosquamatus. Next base: position 360,440 of record NW_015386134.1, read on the forward strand.
TTTCTAACCACCTCACAGTCCCCTTTAAAAATAATTTTACATTGTAAGACTTTTAGTAAAATTTCTGAATTTGGTCAAAATAGTAAAAAAGATGTCTATAAAATTCAATAGAAGGAATGAATGAATGAGTAGCATTTATTTCCAGTGCTAAGATTAGATTTGTTCTCTAAATGAGGTAATTTTCAGATGTGAGCTTCCAACTCCTAGAATTGTCATATGAATTCTGGTAATTGAAATTCATATATCATGAGTTTCAGATTGAGAAAAGCTGTCCTATATAATTCTTGGGCAAAAATTCTTGGCTGCATTCTGAAATTAATCACTGGTTTTCACAAATACAGTAGCTCTCTCTAGGTACAATGTTCCTAGAAGAATGTGCTCCACATTTCTGAGGTATTACTTTATGAAGATTTAGTATCTAGGACCTAACCAGGAGATATCTAGTGACATACAGATCCCACATATGGAGAACTTTCCCCAACTAGACATGTCCCAGAAGTGTTGTGATTACATCTTCTAGAATTCCCAGCCAGCATAATCAATGGCTAACCTGAGTGGGAATTCAAGGAGTTGTAGCCCTAATAATATGAAGGCAACCAGTTAAGTGAAAGATGATTTAAAGCTTTAAAAATCAGTAGAATATTTACCCTGTCTTTTTTAATATGAAAAAATATTCTCTAAAGCGGCGCCTCCCAACCTTTTGGGCACCAGGGACCTATTCCATGGAGAAATGTTTTTCCGCGGACCGGATGGGGCATGGTTTTGTGTAGATAGGGCTTCACTGGTTTGCGTGGACAAGTTGCTGGCATGCTGTGGACCAGTGCTGGCCCACAGATCGGGGGATTGGGGACCCATACTTTATTCCATATTCCCTGGAATAAAGCAATGAAATAAAGCAAGAACTATTTTTTGCAACTAAATGTTAATTCCACTCATCCTGGCTAGGGAATTCTGTGAGTTGAAGTCTACAATGTCTTAAAGTTACCATGATTGAGAAACACTGCCCTAGGACCTCATGTGTCTTGACTGTAGCCCAACAATTTTAAAATTATAACTTTTAGTGTTACAAACTGGGAGAATAAATTGTTTAAAGCTTAAATAATGTTTTATATTACTATATAAACCCTTAATTCGTAATTAACTTTAAACACATATTACCCTTTTGGCATTGGTCTTGACCAGGGGTAGGGAACCTTGGCTCTTTTATGACGTGTGGATTTCAATTCCCAGAATTCCTGAGTCAGCATGGCTGATTCAGGAATTCTGGGTATTGAAGTCCACAAGTCATAAAAGAGCCAAGGTTCCCTACCCCTGGTCTTGACTGTAAACACTACTTTCTGGAGTGTGGCCCCAGCATAGAAGCCAAAGGTTCTCAGCTGGGGAAAAGTTACCCCTGGATAATGGAATCCTATTTTTTTAAGCAACCTGTTAATTAATCTTAAATATAATGGCACTGAACATTTTAGAAAGTCACAAATATCTAAGAGCAAATGAACGTATCTCAAATTGTAAGAAGAGAATGCTAACCAATCAAAATAATAAATTCTTCAAACAACATATACTGATTAATTTGACATGATGAAGGGAATTTTTTTGAGGGAAAAATGGAGGTTCAGCATAAACCAATGCCTTTACATCTACTCTGTGAGACTCAGATTAGATTGGGTGCCAACTTTTTTTTTTCCTGAATCCCCATGGTGGTCCTAGGATTGATTTGTTTAGTAAAAGACAGGCTATACTAATGATGTCAGGCTTGTTAAACTTTCAGAGTAATATAATGAAGGGTCCTATCATAGCTGTGCCAAAAAAAGGCTGTTATGAAAAATAGAAGACTCAAGATAAATCATCAAGGAAGCCCTTCAGAAAAGTTCATTTTTCTATTTCCCATTCATGAGACAAGAAGCAGTGTCATGCTGACTGAGGCCAAGTGCCAGAAGCCAGTCATTTAGAAAAATCCCTTGTTAGTGAATTTGGCAGCCTGGCAGCAAATAAGCTCACCAAGTGGCAGGAGGGGGGGGGGGGAGAGAAATGGAAGAGCAAAGACAATTTTCAAAAAAGTTCAAACAGAAATCCAGCAGTGAAGTCAAAGGATTAGTGAGCTTTTATTCTTCTTCTTATTCTCCTTACTTGATCAAGTTGAACAAATAATTTTATTCAACCTGAAAAAAATATTAAATGTAAAAAAAGTTTGATATAAAATAGATCACTCAAACAATTTTGAAGTCATTTAATTCTACTTATATATGATAGGAAGTTGAAGGAGCATTTAATATAAAATAAAGCAGTATTCTCTCTCATTTAAGATATTACTAAAGCAAAATTCTTTCATTAAGGTAGTTATTAAAGCCTGACCATTGCACCTAACAATTATTGAAATGACAGTCAATAGAGAGACTAGAGTTAGAGAGAAGAAATAAAACCAAAATAAGAGTCTTTGCAATATTAAAAAAAATGATATAATTGGAACTGGAGCATGTGGTCCCAATCCTTTTCTTCTACTTCAATGTTTGATCTACTTCAACGTTTTCTCATATTTGACATACAGAATAAGTCTTACAGAATAAGTCTCTTTTGCCATTGAATAGCAACAACTTGTTTATACTACAACCAAAGAAAGTTCATTTGTCCCACGACTATCACAGTGACAGAAGCTTTTTTCTGTGAACCATACTTAGATTTATTTTTTTTAGGTACTTATGCACCACTCATGGGTTCCATTGCCCACTCTAAATACAGCCAGGTCTTAAACTTATTAGTTGATTCTTATACAGCTTCAAATCCTAGTCTGATTGCCAATCAGACGAAATGGCAATAATGGACTGAATTCTGAACAGATGGAATTATTAACAATCTTGCATGGGGACTTCTGGGGGAGGCATGGTGAACTGAATATGTCCCTGTGAAAGCAGAACCAAAGACTACAGGAAAGGTCAAATAACTGGTGAATAGGCTGGTTCTTTAAAATTCCTTGGATAAGGAGAGGACAGGAGATTGCCCATATGTGTTCCACAGGACAGAGGTCTTCGGTGGATTAGAGGTCAGGAGATGGAGAGATTAGCTATTTTGTTCACAACTATTGTGAAGCCTTCTGAAGGCTACTAATTTTGCAAGCCTCATTTTTGGAAATTGTGAATTATCTAACACATTTGAAAAGCTGTCAGGTGAGTTCAACTTCAACTCTGAACAACAGAAAAATTAATTACAAGCTTAAGAACTTAAAGAGATTTGAAATAAACAGCAGAAAGCTAAATAAGATTTCGATCTGAGAAAGTTAGAAATAGATTAAGGGTCCAGTTAAATTGGGAATATTGATTTTTTTCTATAAGATTTTCAAATTAACTGTAAAAAATAAATAGTTTTTCATAGGAGCCAGAATTATTTTGGCTATCTTCATTTATAACAAAGATAACTGATTTTAGAAACTGGACACTAGAGGAGACTAAATATTCTAAGAAATGGGATAAAATACAAACCAGATGTCAATGCTGCGAACATTGGATGTTCCTGCTCTGACAACTGATGAAAATGCAGCCATTTTCTCTATTCCTTTAATATGCTTTTTCTTACTTTAGAAATTAGGTGCAGCAGAGAGAGGGGGGGGGAATTGGAATGTAAGCTCAGCTAGCCATAACATAACACTGTGGTGGGAACCCAAGGACAAGCTGATAACATTTTGGCAGGTGGTGGAGCTAAGAGGAACTTTAAGCTAATTGGGGAATGTGATTTATGACAGTTTATTGGGGGTGGGAATTGCAGTTTGTTACCTTGTATCGGGGAAGGGAATTTAGTTTTTGGGTTCAACTATGTAGTGCTGATACTTTGTTTTCCAAATAAAAAGATTCTTTAAGGTAAACAATTCCTCGAAGTTCTTTTGAAGGGTTTCATCTATCAGAACCATGACACCAGCTTTTGGTGATCTATTCATGGTTTTTCTCTGTATTTTGAACGTAATTGTTCCAATGAAAAATTAAAACTCCAGTTAGGATTTGATTAATTTCTCTTTTTCCCTCATCTTAAAGATAGCAACAAAAAAAAATGAGAGGGAGGAATTATATGCCAATATAAAATTAGCTAAACAGGTGTCTGAAAAAATCAATTGGTGTGATTTGTAATGAATGCCTGCTTAAAGAGTTTTTAGCAGGTTGTAGTAGAAACAACCATTATCATTTGTCCCACTGAGCTGAAACAGCATGAAACTCAGGTCAGAAATATTAGGTATCTGCAGATTTAAAACAACAACAACCACCACCTAAATTTAAATATTTTGTTTTTTGTTGAACCTCTGATTTTATTGGATAAGTAATTGAAAAAAATATTTGTGATATTTTTCATAAATATACAAGCAATAAATATGTCAAGAACAGTTCATTTCTAATATTTTCAGTTAAATAGTTAAAATTTTAGTTAAAAATGGAATCTGAACACATTTAAAGTATGCTTGTATTCTTTCAATCAAATGAGGGGATTTGCTTTTTCTCCCCCCCCCTTCATCCTCCCCTTTCCCTCATGAACTAACATTTCTCTGGAAGGTCTTTAAATCATCTTGCAGCTGGAGGCGAGATTTCCCCCGTCTTCTGGCCTTTATGAAAAGCCTTAAAACTTGGCTATGCTGGTTGCAGGGTGCCCTGAAGGAGAAGCTGTTGGCTGGAGGTGGTTGGTGCTATAGCACAGAAGGGGCTATCAGTTCTCAGCTCCAAATGCATGCTTTTTTTTAGTTTGCTTTAATCTTTTGTAATTTCAATCTGTTTTTTTATATTTATAACTGTTTTTATAAGTGTATGCTTTTATTATGCTGTAAGCCGCTCAGAGTCGCCTTGAACTGTAAGATGGGAGGCATATAAATTTAATAAATTAAAATCAATCTATTGCAACTTTGGTATGTGCATGGAATGTGGGTTTAAGAGAAAGAATGTATTGTATTATATTCATAGATGCTGTTTCATCCATAAAATGATCCCACTAATTCATACTTTTTATTTAGAAGTTCCAACATACCAAAATAGAGTAAAATTCAATTGAAATGCATGTTCAGGTTCCTAAAACCAAGTTCTGAAAATATATTTGCAGGCCTTGGGTCACAACTGGTCCTCACTTTAATTTTAAAATTATATGTGAAATCAGATCAGACCTTGGGTAAGAGCTAACTGTCCCTTCCCTGAAGGCTGAGAAAGAGTAAAGAATCTCAGAAAAAAAGGGAAAAAAATAATGCCCATTTTAGACCCCAGCCCCCCACCCCCAGCCCCCCCACACTTTTCTTTGTGCTTAGTGCAAGGCTTCCATAGCAATGCTTAACAGTTTCAGATCAGTGGTTAGATTTGTCATACAATTTTAGAAACACTCTCTGATATGCATGTTGAAGCAATTAAGCTTTCCATAAATTTCTTTAAACCTGTCTTTCCTACTTTCAAAAACTAATGCATGTTTAGTTGCTCTTCCCTGAGAAGTGGTTTCTTGTCAGTCTATTTTGAAGTATTTGCTGCCAACGAGAACAATGGAACACTGTTTTAGACAATGGAGACCATCCATGACTGGTGATCGTTCATTCTAGCAATGGAAAAATGTTACGTTGAGAATATTAAAGATTTATTACTTTTTTATGAACTTAAAAAACAGTGAGTTTGAAGTATTAATACCACTTTACAATGCCTTGGTAAGGCCACACTTGGAATACTGCATCCAGTTTTGGTCACCACGATGTAAAAGAGATGTTGAGACTCTAGAAAGAGTACAGAGAAGAGCAACAAAGATGATTAGGGGACTGGAGGCTAAAACATATAAGGAACAGTTGCTGGAATTGGGTATGTCTAGTTTAACGAAGAGAAGGATGAGGGGGGACATGATAGCAGTGTTCCAATATCTCAGGGGCTGCCACAAAGAAGAGGGAGTCAAGCTATTTTCCAAAGCGCCTGAAGGCAGGACAAGAAGCAGTGGGTGGAAACTAACCAAACAGAGAAGCAACCTAGAACTAAGGAGAAACTTCCTGACAGTTAGAACAATTAACCAGTGGAACAACCTGCCTCCAGAAGCGGTGAATGCGCCAACACTGAAAGTTTTTAAGAAGAAACTGGACAGCCATTTGTCCGAAATGGTATAGGGTTTCCTGCCTGAGCAGGGGGTTGGATTAAATGACCTCCAACTTTATCATCATCATCATCATCATCATCATCATCATCATCATCATCATCATCATCATCATTATTATTATTATTTAAATGTGATTTGTTCTGAATATTCACATCTCTTCCTCAAAGAACCCACCACATCTGTGACTTTCACCACAACTGCAATAGAAGCAACCTAGTGCCTTAGGAATGCAAATAGCTCCTGTTTTTTGTGGGCCCCCGAATCACTCTCTTACTGTACCAAATTCAGTGATGTGGTTGCTGAAAATATGCATTAAGCATTATAATTTCCTTCTTAAGAACCTTCCTCTCAACCCCAGTCCAGGTGGAAATGGTATCTCCCAACACAGACCTTGACATAGGCGCCATTTGTGTCGCTTCAGTAGTGACTGTATCAGGAAAGGAATCATCCCATTTCTAGAGTGCTTCTTTCAGCTGTGACAGGTACATCCTCATCTCTCTGACAATCTCTTTTTCCTCTATGGTCATTTTAGTTTGTCTTGAGGGAATGACATGATACCAGCCACATCAACATTACTGGAGAAAGCAATAGAACAGGACCTCACTAAACACAGAGATCCTCATCTAACGTTCTCTAAAGCTAAGCCAGGATTACTTCAGAAATATTTTGAGTCACTTTGGTCTACTGGTTAAGGCACCAAGCTAGAAAGCTGAAGACTCTGAATTCAAGTCCTCCCTTAGGCAACAAAGCCAACTGGGTCAGTCGCTCTCTCTCAGCCCAACCTAACTCATAGAGTTATTGCTGGGAAAACAGGAGGGGGAAAGTATTGGATATGTTATTTGTAAAAATAATAAAGGTGGTATCCAAATAAATAATTTTTAGAGAGGTCCTGTCTACTGTGATATTTAATACTGCCAAGACAGTTGAAAAAAAGTAGACCAGACTATACTACTATATAATTATAGTTCCATGAACTCTTTTCCAAAGTTCTGTTTCAGAGAACTGAAAATGGACTTCATTGTTCCCTGGTCCTCAAGTGACTTACAGTAAATTTTAAAATAATTATTATTCAATGTAATGCAGTTCTTTAAAGATTAGCAAGCTTTCTTTTAAATTGCTACTGCATATCTTTCAGTGCCTTGTATCTTTTTCATTTTTTATATTGTGAACAATTTGGGTGCAGTCAAATCAATAGCTTATGGATTAGAACAGGGCTTTTCAACTTTTTCACCCATTGTACCACTTTTAGGATATGGCAATATCCGAGTACCACCAGTCGTCTAGCAAGGTGTCGAAAACTTGATAACCCCCCCCCAAAAAAGGAAAAAAGTGATAAAATACAGGTAGTCCTCGACTTACAATAGTTCACTTAGTGACTGTTCGAAGTTACAATGGCACTGAAAAAAGTGCCCCCCAAGCCACAGTCGAGCAAGACATCTGCCTGCCCACCCAGCGGCGCTCTTCCTCCTGTCTGAGGTTTTCATTGTTGTGAGCATTTCTGTTGAGGATTGGCAGCGGGGGTGGGGTGGGGGGGTGTTTGGTTTTTATTCCCCCCCGTCTGCTGGGTGGTTGCAGCAGGTTTTGGTCACTTCATAAATATGAATCTGTTGCCAAGCATCTGAATGTAAATCACAAGACCCTGGAGATGCTGCAACATTCCAGCTGATCAGCACTTCTTCTGGGCTCAGCAGAAGCACCAGGATCAGTGCCGCTTTCCAGCTGATTGGTGCTTCTTCAGGGCTCAGCAGAAGCACCAGGATCAGCGCCGAGCTCCAGCTGGAGCCTGGCGCTGATCCTGGTGCTTCCACTGAGCCCTGACAGCCCTGAAGAAGCGGTGATCATCTGGAAAGCGGTACTGATCCTGGCGCTTTCGCTGAGCCCTGACAGCCCTGCAGCTCCAGCTATCTCTTGCTCAGGCTTGTGCGGTGCTGCCACCGGTTCAGCTCATTCCCCTCTCCCGCTACCACTTTTCTAGGATGGTCGCGTACCACCTGCCAGGTGCCAATGTACCACAGGTGGTACCCGTACCATTGGTTGAAAAGCCGTGGATTAGAACATCTACTACCATTCAAGACTCTTTGTTAATAAAAGCATTTGAATTCACATTTGGAAAGAGAAGCCTTGAATTTTAGTGTTAGGCTCTATCAGCATCATTGAAATTTTCCACTGGAACTGTTTTTTTTCTAGGTGAACATTTGTTAGAAAACTCTATTCAAACTATATGTGACATTTTGCACACATGAGGGGTATCTAAAATTAATATAATAGTTATCTCATTTTGTCAGGCACAACTATAAACAAATAAAGCTTGATAGATAAAGCTTGTCTTGGTGCAATGAGAAAAACTGCATGAATAAGGCATTTACCTTGTATTTCATAAAATATTCCATTTGTATTTGTTTTAAGAATTACACAATAAACTAAGAGGAATCTTTTTCAGTTCTGAAGACCACAATCCCTAACTGGCAAACTTCCAGGGAGAAGGAGTTTCAGACTGTATGTTTAACAAATTATACCTATCAAAGCTTTTAACTTCTTGCCTGCATTAATGGGAAGGGAAAGGGATCTGTGATTTGATGTATCTCATTTATACTGTGCTCGGACATGATGATATTTAATTTCACAGCCAACTGAAGAAGTTCGTTTTCGTATAGTCTAAAAACATAGTAAGTAAATGGAATAAAACTGATTTTGAAGATACATGAATCCTTAATATGAGAAATTAAAATCACAGCAGAACCCACCAGATGAGCTATAATTACAAGCTTTAGAACCAAAAGGAAGGAAAAAAATGAGAAAGTAATTTAGGAAACACTGAATCGCCTCAACTGTTATCTCCCACACAATGCTTATTTCCTGTCCTCAGACTAATAATACAGGGAAATAAGGTATTTTTATTACTACATTTAATATTATTTAAATTTTGCTATCCAAAGATAAGGTATGAAATGTCTTATAAAGGCCAATTGTAGTTTCCAAGGCTAATTAGAAGATGAAAATGAGATTGAATTGCAGCCATTAAGAAATAAGTAAGGTAAGAACTCAGCTGAACCTAATTCAATCGTTTACCAAAAAAAGTTTCTTCTAAATATCTATAGGGATTTCTTTCAAAAAATATTCACTGCTTCAGAGAGATAGCCTAGACCCTAGAGTCTCTCAGAAAATACCTGAATCAGATTTGGTACATGATACAGGTAACGTTCTCTTCACTGAATAATTATGGATGAATGGGGTAATTTATAAGAATCACCAAGGGAGAAAGCAGCAATAATGGGATTAAAGAAAATGTTTTGAAGAAGCAGCTGGCAGGATGAACAATGGCATTCTCAAAAGAAAGCGATGTCAATGCAATTATAATATTCTTCAGAATAAAGACACAAAAGTCTTGGTCGTACTCAGACCAGAACTGGAGAAGATATTTAGCACACAGGGACATGGCAAATGGGGCAAAAGCTCCGATACGTCGCGCAATGTCACATGACGTCATGAGTTTGACATGTCTGCTCTAAGATAAACCAGATCATTTGACTGAAAGACAATGCAGAATGTGTTTTTAAGAAGTAAACTAAACAATGTTTGTTTATTCTTAAGCATTTCTTTTTGTTTTCTCAAAAAATGAGCAAGAAGTAACCCTTTGAAAGACATTAAGGAAGGTACAGTGAATGACAAAACCAGTAATATTAAGTCTCATCACTAGAAGCCCACTGAATTACACTTGAGAAAATATGAGAAACAATAATCTGTATTAGTCTCCCTTTTAACAATATCATCTGAATCACCTGCTTATTTCAGGTGATTAATACACCTGATCACGCAGGAAGTAATACACTTTACTTAAAAAAAACCTTTGGTGTACTTGTTGCTCACAATGAAAAACAATAGCAACATCAGTAATAGCACGGAAAGAGATTTTAAAATGATTTATTCTCTAAATCTGTCAATTATATTCATTTCTGAGTCATTCTAACTTGAATTTACCAGCAGTTGTGCTAATATTTAATAATGGCTTTGAATTTTCTTTCACTTCTGAAACATACAGGCATTCTGCTCTATTACAAATATGATAAGAAAGAATAAGATTGTGAAACAAAGTACATGACAATCTAAAAGGAACAAATGAAAATTAATAAGAGAATGTTGAAAGCAAATATTGGAATACTGTTAAGTATGGATTTCTGCTTGTATATATTGGACATTCTTGTTTCCATTCACATGATATTTATAGATTTTTTTCATAACATGGCATCTAGATGTTTTATATGTGTGTGTCTGTAGGTGTGTATATGTCTGTAGGTGTGTTTGTATGCATTGTGTGGGTGTATATGTATTTGTACATGCACATGCATATGATCACCTCTCCTTGATGTTAGTTCAGCTGAGACATCTGAAAGTAGGATCTGACAATTATAGGACATAATGGATAGCAAAGGCCAGCTACTAATTGTATATGCATCTTTGCAAAAGAAGACCCTAACACAGTGTTTCTCAACCTTGACAATTTTAAGGCATGTGGACTTCAACTCCCAGAATTCCACAGCCAGCAATGCTGGCTGTGGAATTCTGGGAGTTGAAGTCCACATGCCTTAAAATTGTCAAGGTTGAGAAACACTGCCTAACATTTATAGGAATTGTTACTAAAGGTTAGAGCTAATCTATTTTTTTTAATAAATTCCATTTTAAAATTGTAGTTTTTATGTTATTCAATTGAACAAGATACCAAAGTGGAATGATTTGAACTAGTATCATTTTGTTAACCTTTATACAAGAACATAAACATGTACTAAGGACAATTTCTTTTTCTTTTACTTACCTGCACAGTTTGATAAGCTGAAGGATCAAATCCTTTTACAGTAATTTCTCGGAAAACTCTTGGCTCTAATTCTTCTTTGGTCAGATCACAATGGTAAATAATACCTAAACATATGATTCAAAGATGTTAATTGATTAATTTGATATGTTTTTATTGACAAAAGCATACAAGTAAATATCTTTTATCCCAAAGAAACAGACTTTAAAAAAACCTCTTCACAAAAACTGTTATGGGAGTTTGGGAGTAAGTTATCATGAATAATTCAATTTATACATCTTTCGAATCTTTTATGTTTTATTGTTTTATCATTAAATAGTTCTTAAAATCAGTTACATTTTGGAGAAGTGGTACTATGTGAACTACTTAAAAGTTCGGACGATATTAATTATAAAATTTTATCATGTGGTAAAATAAAAAAGGTAATTTTTGAGACATAAAGACAATATTTATAACCAGTTTTCCTTTAATAACAAGTAGAATCACAGCTGGACTTCATATATCTATTGTCTTATTTATATGCAATGTTTCATATGGAATGCCTTGCGCAAAAATAGAAACAAACATCCCAAATGAAATTACATGCCTTGACATGTTTACCATTAATGTATACTCCTTCCACTTATGTTTTTGCACTGTAGCAATACTTCCCTTAAAGACATAACGAGAAAACAATCCCTATTTCTATGTAATTCTCTTTTAGACCAGTCTATAGCTTCTCTCATTATTTATATCTGAAGGTCCCCTTAGTCCCTCCAAATTATGGAGCTAATCTCCAGTTCCTTTTGGACAGAACAAATATAAAAAACTAAATTAAATTATTATCATTGCACCATTATTGCTGCATTTAAATCGAACAACTCAAGCCAATAACCCAAGGAAGAATTTGTACTGTAGGCGGGGGAGGCATAGAGGGGATACAATGAATTTCAGAATGGACCTGCACTCATAAACTCACATTTTCTTAAAGAAATCCTATTAACTCAATGAAGTTAGATGGCACAATATTTTTCTCTTTATACCGTACAGAAATATTTGTTAATGTTATTTTACATTACAAGCAAAACAGTTCCAACAGTATGTTTCCAAACAAAAATATTACATAATTTATGTACAAATTAGGCAGTAATAGCTTTGTTCCCTATGCCATCCGTCTGGTATATACATAATCCGAACTAGACTGTGTTGTTTCTCTGTGTCATATAATATATGTGAGCATATCAACAATACTTTCTTTCTTTCTTTCTTTCTTTCTTTCTTTCTTTCTTTCTTTCTTTCTTTCTTTCTTTCTTTCTTTCTTTCTTTTTCTTTCTTTCTTTCTTTCTCTTTTTCTTTATTTATTTATGTCACGTATATGTAGTGTACATTGGAGGTGGTGACCCTTTGAGAGGTGTATGCAACGAAATTTCATTTTCGTGTATGCCGATTAGTGTACATTCAAAGTGACAATAAAATTACTTCTATTCTATTCTAGTATAAAACACACCAGTAATGGGTTTTTTTTAAATGCACTAGTCAGAGGAAGCAAAGCAAACTGAAATAAGATGACCATTGAGCAGATAAGAAAAACAAGATATGGTGTTGTTTCTCCAAGGTCTTATTGATCAATTTGAGCAAGTGGTAAGTCAGTGAAAGAGAAGATGATGCAGGCAGAATACAGATGTAAACTTCTATTGAAGTTGAATCTGCTAAATCTTATGGAATTCTTAAGTAGTGAATTACTGCTTCAAGGTTAAGTGTTTGGGAGAGTTTGTTTTCTGTTACCAGTACTATTTTAAGTATGCATTACCCATGCCATCTTCAAATAGGTGTTTAATTTAATGTCAGTGTGAAAAAAATGAGCTCACAGCCTGAACTCAATGGTAGTATAACAGCACTAACATTTTATAAATTTTAATACATTTTTGCATTTTGCTTTTTTTTTAAAAAAACAAAACCCTACCAAATGATATGACTGTTTTAGGAATTAAATGTCAGATTTTTGTTCTTTGTTGCTCCTATCATACTTAGATGAATGATTCTATAAGGTGCATCAGAAGTTACATTTTCTTTAATTTTGCATTAAGAATAACAGCAACAAAAAGATTTATTTTCATTAATGTAAAATACCACTACATATGTAGCTAAATACAGCAGAAAATATCCTCACCTCTCTTAGGACACATTTGGGAGCAATAGAATTCTTGTATGTGAATTCTGTCTACACAGTGGAAATAAATCCAGCTACTTTTCTTCCGAGTATAAATTTTTGGATGTAATTTTTTGCTAACTGCCTTTCTGCCATTTGCTGTATTTGCCTACTTTAAAACTACCCTTGGAATAAGATTGGAGATTGGTAGAAGACAGAATGGGACAACTTGCCACGGCCAACTCACTATAGCCAACTTACCAAAGTGGCCGCGGCCATCTTGCCATGTGAGACAAATTGCCTCAGGACAATTCAACAAATCAATTTAATTATTTCAAGTAATTAAATTATTTTATTTTTGTTATCCGTATTTCATTTTTTCCCCTCCCTTTTCATCCTTTAGTGATTCTATTCCACCAAATTTCTTCAATAATAGTGTAACTCTTGTCCCACATTGAATTGTCCGGCAGGAAGTTGGCTGTGGTGAATTGTTCTAGATCAATGGGAGAAACATCTCTAGACTGGGAAAAATATTGATTATCTTGCCCTCTTAATTTCATCTTCTTTGCTGCTATGAGCTTGAAAAAACAAAAGAGGAAAATTTGATAATTATGTTTTATGGTTTGTTCTGTTTTGAAATTTTATTTCAGGCTTGCAGTTGGATACCTACCTAGCTGAGGACAGAAGGGAGGGTACAAAATATAAGAAGATAGTCACTTGCTACATTCCTATAGTACAATAAAAAAAACTACCTTAGGTTTCTTCTAGGGAGAAAGAAGAAACAGAATTATTCTAAGAGCACTTCCTTTCAGTTATTACTGAAATGCTGACATCAATTATATATAGTTTATATAGTCCAAAAAAAGCAATTTTAATTCTAATTCAGAAATGTAGACAGATGTTAATTTCTCCTCTGATAATCACAGAGACATAATAAGGGTTCAGATTGGTTAGCTTAATTGCCACAATTAATAAAAATGGGTATGTTGTTTTTCAGGATATAATAAAGTCAGACTAAAGAACAGCATGAAGCTTTCCAGGGTTCAGGGAAGCTTATTTTCTTTCTGTAGAAAGATAATTCAGTACAAAATAATTGGACCAAGATGAAGCATAGTCATAATATATATATTTTTCCCCAAGAAGAAATAAATTACTCTTTTTTCTAATAATTTATAAAACAGTAGTTCTTTTGGACATTGTTACAGAAAACAAAAAGATCCCCTCCAATCAATAATGTTACATGATGGAAGCCACAAAATGCAGAATTTTTTAAAAGGGCCTATGACATTTTAGGAGAATCTAAGGCTATACTTAAGGAAAGTAGCTTTTGTTAATTATTCCCTCACATAAATTTTTAACCATGAGGGCAAACAGCAGTGTAACAGAATAAACAAGAAGGAATGAGCAACGAAAAAGGGGGACTGTGAATTATAAAAACAAGAACAATAACCATACCAGGTATTCTAAGACGGGAGCCATGTTAGTTTATGGTAGCTCAGGAGCTAACCTCAGGAGGCGGCTAGTAACACCTTTTCCAACAACTGCATAGAGTGTCTAGGCCTAGTCTAAGGTAGGATTTAAAACTGGGAGGGAAAGACAGATTAGTTGTGTGGCTTTTATGACTATGAAGATTTCTATGAATGTGAGGAAACAATCTGCAGTTAACAAAAGCTTAGCGTCTCAATAAAATTGTTAATCAGAAAAGGTGCTACCAGCTTCTTTCTGATTTTTAACCTTATTGTAGGAGAATCCATTCTTATTGAGGATGTGTTCCTCATTATTGGACCATACAATGCAGATCACAACTTCAAGTTCATCCTTTGTTTCTTTGTTTGAGAGCCAGTCTGGTCTAATGGTTAAGGCACCAAGCTAGAAGGCAGGAAACTATGAGTTTAAGTCCCACCTTAGCCACGAAAGCCAGCTGAGTGATTCTCTGTCAGCTGAGTCCATCACACAAGATATAGGAGGAGGACGATGTGTTTGATATGTTCATTGTCTTGAGTTTTATTTGTAAAGCTGATATAGGCAGGAAATAAAGAGAGAGAGAGAGAAAAAAAAAAAAAGAGAGAGAGAGAGAGAGAGAGAGAGAGAGAGAGAGAGAGAGAGAGAGAGAGAGAGAGAGAGAGAGAGAGAGAGAGAGCACTTCATTTCTGGGCTTCAGGCTATTCCGAAGGAACACAATTATCTTGATCTGTTTCCAGATCTGTTTCTGGATCCATTATAAACGATTGGGTTGAGACTCTCTTGGTTAGCTTAATGGATTTTTTTTGTATGGGAATTAATAGAAAGAGTATGAGGTGATTAACTTTTCTTGGTCTCTCAGCAGTCTTAATACCATTGAGAAAAGAAAAGAGTAGGAATTACTTTATATTTCCTTAGTATTACTTTATATTTACTTAGTATTGCTTAATAGCTTTTGGCATTTGTAACTCAAACAATGAGATTCTGGTTTTGTTTTTACTTCTGGTGACTACTACTAGTCCCTGCAGTTTTTCTTGGCTGATAGAATGGGACTTCCCCATGGTCACCCAGCTGGCATTGTGTAGTAATTTCCACAGAACCTCAGTCATTTCCCTGGAAAATTATTATTGCTATCTTGTGATAAAAAGATCAGAATCACGGAAGCCACTGACACTATGGAAGAAAAAGTTGAACTTTAAAGAAGCAGGATTGGAAGAACATTGATGCTTTCGATCTTTGGTGTTGGAGAAAACTGCTGAGAATATTGTAGACAGCCAAGAAAATAAACCATTGGATCACTGAACCAATCAACCTAAAGTTCTCATTCAAGGCAGAAATGAACAGGCTCAAATGAACATGCTTTGGACACATTATGCAACGACCCAGTTCTCTGGAAGAGACTAATGCTGGAAAAAGGAGAGGGAAAGAAAAGAAGAGGATGACCAGAAGTAAGGTAAATAAACTCAGTTACAGAGGTGATGAGTGCATCATTGAAAGAAATGGAAAACAGGCACAGAGAATATCTGTGCCATTGCTAGGAGTCGAAAATGACTTGATGGCACATAATCAAGCAATCAATGAAATCAATAATCCTCCCTTTCCATCAAGAAAACCAGACTGTAAAAAGAAGGATCTCTCAGGTAAAACCCTTCATAAATATAACTCAGTTTTTAAAAATGCAGGAATAGAAGCATAAACCTTAATTCTCTAACATAAAACATTCTGTAATAACGTCTTCAGGTGCTAAAATGAAACAGTGCAACACTTAGCTGCAGAGAAGGAGGAAAAGTCTATATTAAAAATATTGCCTCCCCACCATATTCAGTTTTTTTGCCGTCCCTTTCTGTCATTTATGCAGACAAGAAGGAAGGTAGAACGGAAAACTATCAAGAAACAAATGTATTGTCCAACTGCTACACAAAAACAGGCAGGCATGTAATTTTCATGCTGTGAGGTTCATCATAACTCCTTCAACATAATAATTAATTTGCAAATTATAGTAAACTCACTAATCCTGCTGTAGATTGGTAACTACTGGGCTTTGAAAGCCACGACATAGTTTTGGTATTGACAAAAAAACCCCTATGTTATAAAAGCTAGATCCATAAAGTCATATCTTTCTGCTTATTATGTAGCTAGGAATATGGTAATGGCTAGCCTATGCAAATTTATATACTTGCTCCTCATGTAGAAGACAGTGGGAAAAATACTAATTCACTTATTTCTACAGCATGTTTTGTATAGCAGATCAGGGGAAGTGCTTCTCCATGATATGCTACTTATATATAGGCGGAAAGATTTACTTGTTAATTCTTTCAAAACAATGTAACGTTGCAAAATATGAAAACACTAATCACATTAGTTTATAGGTGTGCTAATACTTTCTATTTTATATTACTTTATATTCATACCTGTGCAAAGAAAACATGCAATATGCAAAAGAAGCCACACATACCTGGTGATAAGAAGGAAGTAAACTGATAAAATATTTNATACCCTCAAACCCTCATTCAATAGTACTTATTAAGTTAAATATGTAGAAAGCTTAGAAAATACAAAATAACAAAATAGTAATTTATCAAGAATTTTAGTCAATGTAAAACCTCTTCACCATGATACACTTGATGAATTTTCAAGCCTGCTATAATTAATATTTTAAAATAGTACACCATTTTATTTTTTCCATTAAAACGAGACATAAAGACAATATTCATAACCAGTTTTCCTTTAATAACAAGTAGAATCACAGCTGGACTTCATATATCTATTGTCTTATTTATATGCAATGTTTCATATGGAATGCCTTGTGCAAAAATAGAAACAAACATCCCAAATGAAATTACATGCCTTGACATGTTTACCATTAATGTATACTCCTTCCACTTATGGATGACTTGTTTTTGCACTGTAGCAATACTTCCCTTAAAGACATAACGAGAAAACAATCCCTATTTCCATGTAATTCTCTTTTAGACCAGTCTATAGCGTCTCTCTCATTATTTATATCTGAATGTCCCCTTAGTCCCTCCAAATTATGGAGCTAATCTCCAGTTCCTTTTGGACAGAACAAATAAAAAAAACTAAATTAAATTATTATCATTGCACCATTATTGCTGCATTTAAATCGAACAACTCAAGCCAATAACCCAAGGAAGAATTTGTACTGTAGGCGGGGGAGGCATAGAGGGGATACAATGAATTTCAGAATGGACCTGCACTCATAAACTCACATTTTCTTAAAGAAATCCTATTAACTCAATGAAGTTAGATGGCACAATATTTTTCTCTTTATACCGTACAGAAATATTTGTTAATGTTATTTTACATTACAAGCAAAACAGTTCCAACAGTATGTTTCCAAACAAAAATATTACATAATTTATGTACAAATTAGGCAGTAATAGCTTTGTTCCCTATGCCATCCGTCTGGTATATACATAATCCGAACTAGACTGTGTTGTTTCTCTATGTCATATAATATATGTGAGCATATCAACAATACTTTCTTTCTTTCTTTCTTTCTTTCTTTCTTTCTTTCTTTTTCTTTCTTTCTTTCTTTCTCTTTTTCTTTATTTATTTATGTCACGTATATGTAGTGTACATTGGAGGTGGTGACCCTTTGAGAGGTGTATGCAACGAAATTTCATTTTCGTGTATGCCGATTAGTGTACATTCAAAGTGACAATAAAATTACTTCTATTCTATTCTAGTATAAAACACACCAGTAATGGGTTTTTTTTTAAATGCAATAGTCAGAGGAAGCAAAGCAAACTGAAATAAGATGACCATTGAGCAGATAAGAAAAACAAGATATGGTGTTGTTTCTCCAAGGTCTTATTGATCAATTTGAGCAAGTGGTAAGTCAGTGAAAGAGAAGATGATGCAGGCAGAATACAGATGTAAACTTCTATTGAAGTTGAATCTGCTAAATCTTATGGAATTCTTAAGTAGTGAATTACTGCTTCAAGGTTAAGTGTTTGGGAGAGTTTGTTTTCTGTTACCAGTACTATTTTAAGTATGCATTACCCATGCCATCTTCAAATAGGTGTTTAATTTAATGTCAGTGTGGAAAAAAATGAGCTCACAGCCTGAACTCAATGGTGGTATAACAGCACTAACATTTTATAAATTTTAATACATTTTTGCATTTTGCTTTTTTTTTAAAAAAAAAAAACCCTACCAAATGATGTGACTGTTTTAGGAATTAAATGTCAGATTTTTGTTCTTTGTTGCTCCTATCATACTTAGATGAATGATTCTATAAGGTGCATCAGAAGTTACATTTTCTTTAATTTTGCATTAAGAATAACAGCAACAAAAAGATTTATTTTCATTAATGTAAAATACCACTACATATGTAGCTAAATACAGCAGAAAATATCCTCACCTCTCTTAGGACACATTTGGGAGCAATAGAATTCTTGTATGTGAATTCTGTCTACACAGTGGAAATAAATCCAGCTACCTTTCTTCCGAGTATAAATTTTTGGATGTAATTTTTTGCTAACTGCCTTTCTGCCATTTGCTGTATTTGCCTACTTTAAAACTACCCTTGGAATAAGATTGGAGATTGGTAGAAGACAGAATGGGACAACTTGCCACGGCCAACTCGCTATAGCCAACTTACCAAAGTGGCCGCGGCCATCTTGCCATGTGAGACAAATTGCCTCGGGACAATTCAACAAATCAATTTAATTATTTCAAGTAATTAAATTATTTTATTTTTGTTATCCGTATTTCATTTTTTCCCCTCCCTTTTCATCCTTTAGTGATTCTATTCCACCAAATTTCTTCAATAATAGTGTAACTCTTGTCCCACATTGAGTTGTCCGGCAGGAAGTTGGCTGTGGTGAATTGTTCTAGATCAATGGGAGAAACATCTCTAGACTGGGAAAAATATTGATTATCTTGCCCTCTTAATTTCATCTTCTTTGCTGCTATGAGCTTGAAAAAACAAAAGAGGAAAATCTGATAATTATGTTTTATGGTTTGTCCTGTTTTGAAATTTTATTTCAGGCTTGCAGTTGGATACCTACCTAGCTGAGGACAGAAGGGAGGGTACAAAATATAAGAAGATAGTCACTTGCTACATTCCTATAGTACAATAAAAAAAATCTACTTTAGGTTTCTTCTAGGGAGAAAGAAGAAACAGAATTATTCTAAGAGCACTTCCTTTCAGTTATTACTGAAATGCTGACATCAATTATATATAGTTTATATAGTCCAAAAAAAACAATTTTAATTCTAATTCAGAAATGTAGACAGATGTTAATTTCTCCTGTGATAATCACAGAGACATAATAAGGCTTCAGATTGGTTAGCTTAATTGCCACAATTAATAAAAATGGGTATGTTGTTTTTCAGGATATAATAAAGTCAGACTAAAGAACAGCATGAAGCTTTCCAGGGTTCAGGGAAGCTTATTTTCTTTCTGTAGAAAGATAATTCAGTATAAAATAACCAAGATGAAGCATATTCATAATATATATATTTTCCCCCAAGAAGAAATAAATTACTCTTTTTTCTAGTAATTTATAAAACAGTACCGTATTTTCCGGCGTATAAGACGACTTTCTAAACCCTGAAAATCTTCTCAAAAGTCGGGGGTCGTCTTATACGCCCAGTCGTCTTATACGCCGGAAAATACGGGTATTCAGGCAGGCTTCCAGAGTTCGGCTGGCAGGATGCAGGTAACCCCTCCCCCCGTCCTGCCGCCTCCCACCACGCCGCTCCGCGTCCC
>NW_015386134.1:382243-403677 GCF_001527695.2 Protobothrops mucrosquamatus
AGTACCTGCATGTCATAAGCATTTGAATTAAAATTACCATATTGAAATCAAATCTGATGTTTTTTAATTTTTATTTGGTGTGCGTTGGAACAGGGGTAGTCTTATACGGTGAGTATAGCCCAAACTCTATATTTTAACTGGAAAAGTTGGGGGTCGTCTTATACGCCCAGTCGTCTTATACGCCGGAATATACGGTAGTTCTTTTGGACATTGTTACAGAAAACAAAAAGATCCCCTCCAATCAATAATGTTACATGATGGAGGCCACAAAATGCAGAATTTTTTAAAAGGGCCTATGACATTTTAGGAGAATCTAAGGCTATACTTAAGGAAAGTAGCTTTTGTTAATTATTCCCTCACATAAATTTTTAACCATGAGGGCAAACAGCAGTGTAACAGAATAAACAAGAAGGAATGAGCAACGAAAAAGGGGGACTGTGAATTATAAAAACAAGAACAATAACCATACCAGGTATTCTAAGACGGGAGCCATGTTAGTTTATGGTAGCTCAGGAGCTAACCTCAGGAGGAGGCTAGTAACACCTTTTCCAACAACTGCATAGAGTGTCTAGGCCTAGTCTAAGGTAGGATTTAAACTGGGAGGGAAAGACAGATTAGTTGTGTGATTTTTATGACTATGAAGATTTCTATGAATGTGAGGAAACAATTTGCAATTAACAAAAGCTTAGCGTCTCAATAAAATTGTTAATCAGAAAAGGTGCTACCAGCTTCTTTCTGATTTTTAACCTTATTGTAGGAGAATCCATTCTTATTGAGGATGTGTTCCTCATTATTGGACCATACAATGCAGATCACAACTTCAAGTTCATCCTTTGTTCTTTGTTCGAGAGCCAGTCTAGTCTAATGGTTAAGGCACCAAGCTAGAAGGCAGGAAACTATGAGTTTAAGTCCCACCTTAGCCACGAAAGCCAGCTGAGTGATTCTCTGTCAGCTGAGTCCATCACACAAGATATAGGAGGAGGACGATGTGTTTGATATGTTCATTGTCTTGAGTTATTTGTAAAGCTGATATAGGCAGGAAATAAAGAGAGAGAGAGAGAGAAAAAAAAAAAAAGAGAGAGAGAGAGAGCACTTCATTTCTGGGCTTCGGGCTATTCCGAAGGAACACAGTTATCTTGATCTGTTCCCAGATCTGTTTCTGGATCCATTATAAACGATTGGGTTGAGACGCTCTTGGTTAGCTTAATGGATTTTTTTGTATGGGAATTAATAGAAAGAGTATGAGGTGATTAATTTTTCTTGGTCTCTCAGCAGTTTTAATACCATTGAGAAAAGAAAAGAGTAGGAGTTACTTTATATTTACTTAGTATTACTTTATATTTACTTAGTATTGCTTAATAGCTTTTGGAATTTGTAACTCAAACAATGAGATTCTGGTTTTGTTTTTACTTCTGGTGACTACTACTAGTCCCTGCAGTTTTTCTTGGCTGATAGAATGGGACTTGCCCATGGTCACCCAGCTGGCATTGTGTAGTAGTTTCCACAGAACCTCAGTCATTTCCCTGGAAAATTATTATTGCTATCTTGTGATAAAAAGATCAGAATCACGGAAGCCACTGACACTATGGAAGAAAAAGTTGAACTTTAAAGAAGCAGGATTGGAAGAACATTGATGCTTTCGATCTTTGGTGTTGGAGAAAACTGCTGAGAATATTGTAGACAGCCAAGAAAACAAACCATTGGATCACTGAACCAATCAACCTAAAGTTCTCATTCAAGGCAGAAATGAACAGGCTCAAATGAACATGCTTTGGACACATTATGCAACGACCCAGTTCTCTGGAAGAGACTAATGCTGGAAAAAGGAGAGGGAAAGAAAAGAAGAGGATGACCAGAAATAAGGTAAATAAACTCAGTTACAGAGGTGATGAGTGCATCATTGAAAGAAATGGAAAACAGGCACAGAGAATATCTGTGCCATTGCTAGGAGTCGAAAATGACTTGATGGCACATAATCAAGCAATCAATGAAATCAATAATCCTCCCTTTCCATCAAGAAAACCAGACTGTAAAAAGAAGGATCTTTCAGGTAAAACCCTTCATAAATATAACTCAGTTTTAAAAAAATGCAGGAATAGAAGCATAAACCTTAATTCTCTAACATAAAACATTCTGTAATAACGTCTTCAGGTGCTAAAATGAAACAGTGCAACACTTAGCTGCAGAGAAGGAGGAAAATTCTATATTAAAAATATTGCCTCCCCACCATATTCAGTTTTTTTGCCGTCCCTTTCTGTCATTTATGCAGACAAGAAGGAAGGTAGAACGGAAAACTATCAGCAAGAAACAAATGTATTGTCCAACTGCTACACAAAAACAGGCAGGCATGTAATTTTCATGCTGTGAGGTTCATCATAACTCCTTCAACATAATAATTAATTTGCAAATTATAGTAAACTCACTAATCCTGCTGTAGATGTAGTTATTGGTAACTACTGGGCTTTGAAAGCCACGACATAGTTTTGGTAATGAAAAAAAAACCCCTATGTTATAAAAGCTAGATCCATAAAGTCATATCTTTCTGCTTATTATGTAGCTAGGAATATGGTAATGGCTAGCCTATGCAAATTTATATACTTGCTCCTCATGTAGAAGACAGTGGGAAAAATACTAATTCACTTATTTCTACAGCATGTTTTGTATAGCAGATCAGGGGAAGTGCTTCTCCATGATATGCTACTTATATATAGGCAGAAAGATTTACTTGTTAATTCTTTCAAAACAATGTAACGTTGCAAAATATGAAAACACTAA
This sequence comes from Protobothrops mucrosquamatus, assembly GCF_001527695.2. NCBI lineage: Eukaryota > Metazoa > Chordata > Lepidosauria > Squamata > Viperidae > Protobothrops > Protobothrops mucrosquamatus. The sequence continues at coordinate 385,019 of NW_015386134.1, forward strand.
TCACATTAGTTTATAGGTGTGCTAATACTTTCTATTTTATATTACTTTATATTCATACCTGTGCAAAGAAAACATGCAATATGCAAAAGAAGCCACACATACCTGGTGATAAGAAGGAAGTAAACTGATAAAATATTTCACTATCCTTCTTTTGTCCACTATATCCAACAATGCTGCCAACATCTAATGGAAGTGTCTTGATATGGGCACCAGTTGCCAGGTCATGAAGTTGCAGGACATTCTTCACATCATGCAGGTAACACAAGACTAGGAAGTTGGATCTAACACATGCCACCCATTCTATAAATACAAAGGAAAAACAGCTACAGTATTTTCAGGATGTGATTGCAAGAAAATATATTATTTTTATAGAAAAACCTATGCTTTAGAAAGAACTTAACTTTCCTGTGAGTGTCATTAGGGTCCTGAAAGATGATCAGATTCTGAAATATATTTCAGCTTTATGCCAGCAAGCACATTTAAGAATTTGCTTAGTGTTTGCTTTCAAGCCAAAATATGAAAAATTGGCCCTTTATGTTGTTCTTAACAAAACTGTCCAATCAAGGCCTTCAGGCCCCAAAGCATCCTGGGCCTCCAACCTGCTTCCCGATGCTAACCACAGATGAATTCTTCCTAGCTGTTTCAATGGACAGAATTAAACAAAATAGCTGGGAAGAGAAATCAGAGAAGGAAATGCTGCTCTTCCTGCATTCTTATACTTCTTGCAACAAGTGAGCAGGTTAGTAGATACACCCTTCTTTCCCTCTGTATCAAAATCATCTCAAAATGAAAGCTGTCAGGAGGGAAGCCCCAACCCTTGATTAAATCAGAGAAGGCATGGGAGGGATGATGTTCTGGTGACAACTGGAATTGGTAGTTGGGAATTCAAGTGAGAGAAGGAAAGTCTTATGTCAATTTTTCATATATATATATAGAATGGAATGGAATAAGAAATAACATAGGGAAGCAATAAAATTGTAAAGAACAGTTCCATCATATATACCTTGACTTTAAAAAAAAAGTAAAAATCAACAACTTACAAGCAATCTTTAAAAGAAATGACATTCGGCCCTTGCTAACTGTTATTATCTTGGAATTTTTGCCCTTCAGATCTTTGGTTTACTGTTACTGAAACTCACAGAACTGAGTCACAAACATATCTCAGCACTAAGTCTTTCTTTATAACTCAACTTAAGGATTGCTCTTGATTCCTGATATGATACCTGTTGAGCAGCCAAGTAATAGTATACAAAGAAGGGAGGTGGACTTAACAGCAAATTAACTTTTATACAGGACTGATTCACAGAAGACATTTGGAAGGCACTTCCAAAACATCCCTACGTACCCAAGGATAGAGAATGAGATAGAGACTGTATCTCATAAAATCCAGGAAATCGCAGATGTCAATAATAGAGGATGTATGTAACTCAGGGTTGAATTATTGTCTATGTTTCTGTTTTCTAGGCTTGGTTGTCTTCCTGCAGACATTTTGTTGCCAGGCTAGGCAGCACCATTATTGGGTATATTTTGTTATCTAGCCTGGCAACAACAATTTTGCAGGAATAGGAAAAAAAAAACAAGTCCAGAAAACACCAAGAACACAATCACAGATATACCAATACCTGCAATGGAAAAGTGGCCACATGACCGCAGCAAAATACAACATCTATCAATCTCAGAGACCCCTTTTTTCAGGAAGAAAGTCCCATATTTAATACCTGTGACTTTGGACTCACGGTTAAAACCTCTTACCTATCCTGGTTTGGAATATTTTGGAGCAACTTAGGATGTAATGTAGGGGGTTTAGTACAATCCTTTATGGGCAAACCACTTCTAGAGTTTATGCTGGATTAAGAACAGTAATTGTGAATTTTAATATTATCAGGAATTTGAGCGTAAACCCATTTTTGTTACCAGAGCAATGAGTCACTTATGCTAAGTGATCATTTAACCTTTCTGTCATATATCTTGATTTTGTATAAAGCATTTCATTACTATGTCATTGTTATATCAGGCAGAATCAAAAATTCACTTGACTGCAATACATTATTAACTGCTTTCAGCTATAATTATATCTCCTCAAATCAAATTTTGGAAATGACTAAATGGATTAAAGTATCGTGACACAATGGCAGGTTGGCCTTTTAGTATCAAGATAATTTCTCAAACACGATCAAATGTTTATTATTATAATGATTAATTTTGAAGTTATATCATATTGTTAATGATGCTAGTACATGGTGACAGTATATGTTTAACATATAATGTTTAAAAATCTCTGAATGGACAATGTCCCATTGTATTTAGAAGAATTAACTTTTAAGTTAAAAAAGATCAATATGTATCATGATAAACACCTATCACCATGTTTAGAATATACTACTTCAGATAGATCTTCCTGAACTATTACATTGCAAGGATAAATTTTAAAACCATTACATCCTTCAAACAGCCTCAGATATTCTTTATAAAAAAATCGGGGGGAGAATACTATCATTGTGTATTACTCATTTGTGAGTCATACAGCAATCACAGCTTCATAAAAATGTAAATGCACAATTATGATATTTGCCTCTCAAAAATTTCTTAAGTTCAGAGGCTTTGCTTTAATTAATATGAATAATGTATAGCTCTCCACGGTTATCATAATAGTGCTATCTTCTTTTATCACAGATTATATTTTATTGTTGTTGCTGAAATATATAATTTAAATAATCTTACCTAGAACATCTTTTCCATGCTCAGGAATCAGCACTTTCCATTTGGATTCCTCAGGTTCAGTAAAATCAATGTTAATTAATCGATAGTTTGGAGCATGTCGGTTTGTCTTGAAGGTGAATATTGTTCCCTCATTAGTGACATACTCATATTCTGCATCAAAGTTGTCTATTAGTTTCACCCATTGCAAAAGACCTAGATTAAGATAATAAAGAAATTCACTCTAAGAGAAATATGCAAAGTTGGTAAATTATAAAATGTCTTTTACACTCCATATGAAGTTATTTACAAGTGCCAAAACTACAAGTTACTCCTGAGAAAAGATACAATTGAATTATGAAAATTTTACTGATTACAAAATCAGGATTCCATATGGCCATACTTTTTATCAGAGTAGTTTAATATATTAATATCAGAGCATTTCAGAAGTTTTATTTCCATTATGGCCAAGAGAAGAACTTCTCATTGTTTCAAATGACATGCCACTTTGGATAGGCAGGTTTTCTTTCAATTCAATTTTTTAAGAAGATTACAGCAAATCTTAAGTCTTACACCTATATACAGATTTATATAGGGTAAGCCACATTATGATCAATATTTCTTACTCCCAAATGAATATCAAATCACAGTTTGAAGAACTGTTTTGGGGTCTATTGGAGGCTTTAAAAATTATTGACAAATTGTATTTCTTCAATCCCACTTAAAACTTCTCTGATTCCTTGAACTGTAAAGTTGGGCAGTTAATTAGCAGTTTAGCTAATATTTCGATATCTGTTGATATCCTGGACATCCTTCCTATGCTATCCTTAATTGCTGGTAAGATGAATAACTACAATTCTATTCAGTTAATTATTTGAGCAGGACTTCCACGAGTACAAGTTAACTTGCATTTCTGGAAGATAATTTTATTGTGCCAGAAAACCTTCTGATCTTCTAACTTAAGTTGTTTAGGAAATCCCAATTCATAATGGATATGCCTATTTCATTGTTGTTGAAGTACAACTATGTTTCGTTTTTCTCTACCAGCTAAAAATCAATGATATACAATTCAATTATATCTCAAAATCTGCAGCAAAATATAATATAATAAAATTTAATGTGGTGCACCATAGTATTATCGAACAGAATTTAATAGAATAACAGACAGAGGTCTTTTAGTCTAACTCCCTGCTCAAGCTGGAGACCCTAAACCATTCCAGATAAGCGCTTTAAAAGTCTCCAATGATAGAGCACACACAACTTTTGAAGGCAAGCCGTTCCACTAATTGTTCTCACTGTTAGGAAATTTCTCTTTAGTTCTAGGTTGCTTCTCTCCTTGATTAGTTTCCATCCATTGTTTTTTGTCTTGCCTTCTGTTGCTTTGGAAAAGAGGTTGACCCCCTCGTCTTGTGGCAGCCCCTCAAATATTGGAACACTGCTGTCGTGTCACTCCTAGTCCTTCTTTTCCCTAGACTAGACATTATCTTTGTTTACCAAGTGTAGTATTATCTGTTTCTTATAAATGGGTTTAGGATCTCAACCTAAACCACAACTTAACATTTAATGATCAAAATTATACCAGCCGGAACCAGTATTTGTTATGAATTTTAAAATGTTTTATCACTACAATGCAGAGTTTGTTCATTTGGACAGTGAATATAAAAAGAGATATAGTTTGCATTAAGATAAAATATACATTTGTTTCTGAATTAAAAACTGGTTTTGTAAGAGATATGTATGTTTCTAAGAAAGGGTTTTCTTTCAGACTCACATTTTTTTTATAATTAACTATAAATGTTACTGTAATGCTAACAAAAATATTACCTATCAGCATTTTAATCCTAAGAAACTACTATCAAGATATATACATGTTTTCCTATACAAGAGATAAAAATATACTGTATCTCTATCTATCTATCTATCTATCTATCTATCTATCTATCTATCTATCTATCTATCTATCTATCTATCTATCTATCATATGCAAGATTCAACATATATAATTTTATGACTGACATTAAGAGATTTCCTAATAAAATAGAAATTAAACAGCTCTTAAGCTAATTGTTTTTTAAAGGACTAAGGTTTTGCATTTCAATTTAAAATTCCTCATATTTGCCTAAAAAACTAGCTTCATATAACACAGAATAAAATAGCATGTCAAAATATAATCATCAGTTAAAATATAAAGAAGCTAAATCAAGTAGCTAAAATAAAGCTAAAGTTAATCTTGGAAATCACAAGAGAACAATTGACTTGGGTTGTTTGTTTTTTTTTGAGAAAGAGAGAGATCAGAGGATTGATTTTTAAAAATTCTAAAATATGCCCAGCTGGCTCCAGTACTACTAATAAAAAACACTAAGTTGATGGAGAAACATAATAAATCAATTAAAATATCTGTTAAATGACTCAGTAAATGTAACAAGGAAGTAATAAAAAAATCAGAACTCATGAGAAAAATATAAAGAACTTTTCTTGGCATTAACATGATAGAGATGTCGAGATATCCATGCAAATTTCTTCAAGGAAAGACTGCCCTCAGCTGCCTTGTATTTACAGTAGTCTGAAAAGGTATACATTTCAACCTCAAATTCTATTTTGCCCATTCCTTGCAATTCACAAAATGTATTTTTAATTCTCAAAGTCCTAGAAGCACAACTGTAAAATATTCAGGGAATAAGACTGAGAGCATATAATACAGGTAATCTTCGAGTTATAACTATTTGTTTAGTGATTGTTTGAAGTTACAATGGCATTGAAAAAAGTTACACTTATGACTGTTGCAGCATTAAAAATGGAAAGAGGTCGTGGGAACACAAAGTTTAAAAAACACTGATGTAGACATTTTTTTTCTTCTGTACCCAGAACTATCGAAATCTCTGAACATTCTAGTTAACACAAATGCTCATACTGTAAAATACATTTACATTTGCTCAAATATCTATAAAATTACACCACATCATTCACTTGTGTGGCAAATATTACAATCAGCCAGATATACACAAGCCTAAACAAGTATGAAAGATAGAATGAGCCCAGCAAAACTCAACCATCCATCACTTTCTAATACTCCACTGCAAATTAATAAATATGGAACATGTAAATCAGTACAAATACATGCAAATATGTCAAAATAATAATCCATTTAAAACTGTCAATCAGCCTTTTACAAAACTCATCAAGACATGCATGACAGCAAATTTCTTAATTGTTTCAAACTGCTTGGACAAGAAAGCCAATGTTTAAACTGGAGAATTATGATTGCACTCAGATAATCATCCAAATAATGATGTCGTGAAGCAGAAATGACTATATGCTTGTTTATTATTTCCTTCATTTTTCTACACTCAAGAATCATTATTTATGTACATTAGCAAACTCTTCCAGTGCAGCCCATAATACAATTCCAATTTACACCAAGAGAATATGCAGTTATTTGGCTGCAGATAGATCTTCAACATGTCTAATATCAGTACGTTTTATTTGCTTCTTTAGAATCTTACTAAAGTTTGCTAATTGAAATCATTGTCTCAAGCAATGGCTTCATATGTCACCATTTCTGTTGTCTTGTCCAGTGTTAACTCCAACATAAATTAAAGTAGCTGAACATGTAAGATTCAGAACATTTAAAAGTATTCCCTCACATAGCATACTGCTAAACTAGGGAAGTCACTCGCACTAGATGCCATGACTATGACAATCTTGGACAGCCTTTACAGAGGACAAGTTCATGAAGAATACAGCAATATCACAGCATGCCAATTGTTAAGGAACATATTTTTTAGGATATCATCACTCTCTTGTCCATATTTTCTACATCCTTTCTTTCTTGAAAAGATTAACCTCTGTGTAAGTAAAATACTGGATACTAGATGGGACAATCATCTGATCTAGTGATCTTCTTTTTATATTGGCTTTTGACTATCCGGCCTCTTTAGAAACAAAATTCTAACCTAGATAAATTACTAGAACTGATGAAGTAGAATGTCCTTATGTCGATAACCTGTAAAAATATTTGAAGTGAAATACAGTTTGTACTTGTGAAGATTAAAGCAATGTGAAAATAATGGATTGCACTATAATGGTAGAGCTATTTCAAAAGCATTCATACAGTGAAAATTGTTCAAAAAACTCCTAGTCCAATTCCAGTTTTGTTAAAATCTTGTGTTTCAATTTCAAAGTTATCATAATATGTCCTACAGAGATAAATATCTTTAAAAACTGTTTGTACTTGGGAAGATTAAGAAATCTTCATAGTCTTCTCCCTGTTTATCATAATGAACTCAGAAAGTAGTTCTAACTTTGAACTGGCATGCTAAAAGATGCCAAAGAGGGTTAGTGACCGATCAAGGAAGGAAGGAATATACTGAAACACTATATAGTAGAGATGTCAACATCTAACATCTTAGATCCTTACTTAGAAGAAATTTGTACTTAGTTCTAGAACAGACATGTCAAACACAAGGCCCGCGGGCCGGATGCGGCCCACAAAGTGGTTTCATGTGGCCTGCGAAGCCATCCTGGAAACAGTGAGGGAACGGCCCCCTCTGCCTTGGCCCTGGCCCAGGCCAGCCGGGAGCCAATGTACAATTTTGTGGTGGCCATCTATGCTGAAACGCATTCAGTCTTAGCTCCATAAGCCTCCCCCCCCCCGCATGGCCTGAGAGGAACAGTGAGGCTCCTCCAGTGGACCATGCCTTGGCACTTGCCCTGGTCCCACCCCCTTCTGCCTGAGACCCTCAGATCTGTCTCACTCCTGCCCAGGCCCCCACAGGCACCCTTGACGCAAATGATGTAGAGCTGGCCACACCCATCCAGTAGGCCATACCCACTCCATCCACGCCCACCCAGTAGGCCGCACCTACCCTTGGCCACAACCACCCAGCCCCCTGAGAGCCCCCTGCGGCCCTCAATGAAATTAAGTTTGACACCCCTGTTCTAGAAGATGAATTTAGATGGAAAACCTACAGAAGTATCGGAAGCTACAGAAAAAAATATTTAATAAAAAATCTAACTAAGCTATGCCAGCAAATCTGGAAAATAACACAGTAGCAAACAGATTGGAAGAGGTCAATTTACATTCCAATACAAAAAAAGGAGATTTAAGAGAGAGTGCAAGTTATTGTACAATAACCTTAATTTCACATGCCAGCAAAATAATGCTTAAGATCATCCAACACAGATGGGAGTCCTACATGGAAAAAAAGATGCAAGATGTTCAAGTTGGCTTTAGAAAAACTGAGGAACAGGAGACATTATTTCTGATACACACTGCTAATTCAGAAAAATCACAGAATATGAAAAAAAAGCTTCCCTGATTATGGAAAGGCTTGTGATTGTCATCACAATAAATTGTGGCATGTGCTTAAAAAAATGAGAAACCCAGAACATCTAACTGTGCTCATGAGAAGCCTATATGCAAGCTAGGAAGCCATAGTATGGGCAGAAAATGGAGAAACAGCCTGGCTTCAGGCTGGCAAAGCAGTAAGATAAAGCTGTAAAGGCTTCCCTTATTTATTCAACCTATATATTGAATATATATATTGAGCAACATGATGGCCTAGTGGTGAAACTTCCCCAAACTGGCCAGCAAATGAGATCCACAGGATTCCCATCTTTTCAATGTTGCTTAATGAAATTGTACCTTTTCCATTGCTATTCCTGCTAGCCATAGAATATAGAACATAGAATAATAAATTAGAAGGGACCTTGGAAGTCTTCTAGTTCAACCCTCTAGCCATGGCAGGAGATCCTATAAATTTTGGACTTTCATTAGGTTTGATGGGATGGATACAGGGGATCACAGAAAGAATAAAACAATAACAGAACAGAACACTAGAGTCAGAAGGAATCCGGAGGTTCTCCAATCCAACCTGCCACCCAGGCCAGGAGACCTTATACCATTTCAGACAATTGGCTGACCAGTCTCTTCTTAAAAACTCCCAGTGATGGAGCACCCACAACTTCTGGAGGCAAGCCATTCTTCTGGTTAATTCTCACTGTTAAGAAATTTCTCCTTAGTTCTAGTTGTTTCTTTATTTGAGTTAAGTAGGTAACTTGGATTGTGTACTAGAATATATAGGCATTACATATATTTTTGCTTCTGCTAAGCAAAAAGGAACACAATAGGGAATCTTGGAGAAAGAGAAGGACAATCTTTCACAGAATTAAGCAGAGTGGGTGCATTATTAGACAGCAGAAATTGTTTCCCAGATAACATTGAAATTTGCCAAAATATTTCTGTTTCAATGTAGTGATAAAGAAACCCAAGACACTGTCAGTGTGTCAATAGAGACTGAACAGAAATCCAAGACACTGTCTCAACAATCAAATGAAATGAGCATTCACTAGAAGGATAACAAGAGGGAAAACAGCTTGTATTGTATTGCCCAACATACAACATGAACACAAAGGTGTAGAAATTGCCCATCTAGGAAGGCAAGTATTATTAAAAATATATCATAAAAAACAGTAATGATACAGCAATCAGATTTGTTCAGAGGAAGTAGAAAAAGGGCATTTATAGAATGCCTAAAACAGTAACTGTGAGAGGACCCTGGAGTCCTAGTGGACGATCACTTGACTATGAGCCAGCAGTGTGCAGTAGCAACCAAAAAAGCTAATACAATACTGGGTTGTATAAACAGGCATAGAATCAACATCACACAAAGTACTAGTACCACTTTACAAAGCCCTAGTAAGACCACACCTGCAATACTGCAGCCAATTTTGGTCACCATATCACAAAAAAGATGTTGAGAGTTTGGAAAAAATTCAGAGAAAAGCAACTAAGATGATCAAAGGCCTGGAGGCTAAAACATACGAAGAAGAGCTGCGGGACTTGGGTTTGGCTAGTCTAAAGAAAAGAAGAAATAAGGGAGACATGATAGCAGTTCACCAGAGCACAGAGGGAAGGATGAGAAACAATTGTTGGAAACTGATCAAGGAGAGAAACAACCTGGAATTAAGGAGAAACTTCCTGACAGTGAGGACAATCAACCAGTGGAACAGCTTACCCCCAGAAATCGTGGGCGCTCCATCACTGGAAATTTTTAGAAGAGACTAGACAATCACTTGTCTCAGATGGTATAGGTTCTCCTGCTTGAGCAGGGGGCTGGACTAGAAGACTTCCAAGGTCCCTTCCAGCTTCTATTCTATTCTATTCTATTCTATTCTATTCTATTCTATTCTATTCTATTCTATTCTATTCTATCCTATCCTATCCTATCCTATCCTATCCTATCTGTTTGTGCAGCTATATTATTCCAATCTCCCGCTGATACAGCCAACTCCTTCTCCTTGATATCTACTTTTTAAAAACTTGAGCAGATGCTGTTTGATATACTTTACAGAGAGGAATATGGGCACCAATATGCCCCCCAACACTCCCTGTATCACCTGTCAGGCTTTTTTACTTCAACTGATATAATTTTTTTGAAAGAGTGTCCTAAGAAAATCTTTTTTTGTCCAAATGATAGGTTTTGAAAGATATTTATAGCCATGGAAGACAAAGATTAGTAACATGCAATTACTTTGTAAAATGTAAGTTATTAAGTTATATAAATATAAATCATAAGTTATATACTGTAAGTTATTAATTTTGCTTTAAGAGCTTTTCTGACAATTAATAGCTATCCTGGCCATTCTGACAGCATTTGTCTTCAGTGGCTGCTTAGAGACGAACAGATCGTTGTCATAGTGCACGTAACTAGATTTTGCACAGCAGCACTAAAGGTTCGTTGGAACCTGATGAATAAACCATTATAGCTATTTTACATAATTAATGCACCAAATATTTTGATATTATCCTTTGTTGCATTTTAGTATCTAATAATACTATAAACCTTCACAATTTAAGGACTAATAATATAGCTTATTCTTTGATTTTTTATTCAAATATTACAAAAAGATGACTATGCTATTCTACTCCTTTGCCACAGTCCACCAAGCCACCTGACTTCCTATTAAGATTATACTTTTAATTTGAAAAAAACAGAAGAAGAAAAGAGATACTCCACAACGTTTGCATGCACAACAGGCAAGACTAAGATTTTCAGAATCTTGAGAATACAGCTTATCATACCAGACAGAAAAACTGTAGAGGACAAATCAATTAACACTTGAGAGCCAGTTTTCCTAGCAAGCAATCAAATGCATGGCATATAGAAATGAATCTTATTTTAGTCTGAGTTTTAAAGCCCTATTTCAAAAACAGACAGCTTGAGAAATGACGAGAATATTATGCTACATCCTCTTCCCACATGTTTCCCTTATGAAGTTTATTTGTTAAGGTTGGTACTATACTCGGAATGAAAGCAAATTAATCTTCCAAAACCGCTAGTATGTAATTAAGGCTCGGTGGTTATATATCATACATTATACACCAACATCATACACCAACAGACTGTGTCTATCTTTTCAATATTAGTCTGCAAAGGCACTTTTCGCCATGTGGTTTTATCAGTTTGATAAAGAATGTAACTAAGTTCACAAGATGAAATGGCAGAGTACAATGCAATAATAATTATGAAGCAATTCTTCCATTATCTGCAGCCAACATGCTGCCTGAAAAAGGAAGCTGTATTTCCAACAGATATTTGAAGATCATCAGGGGAAAGGCTTTTCTATAGGTTACCACCATGAATAGATAACAGGTAATTTCTATGAAGAGAAAGTAAATATATGTATCTTTTAAATCCAGATTAAAATTCAATTTTGGAATCATAACTCATTTGAAAGCATTATCCAATAATAATAATAAAGTTGGAAGGGACTTTGGAGGTCACCTAGTCCAACCCCCTGCTCAGGCAGGAAACCCTATACCATTTCAGACAAATGGCTGTCCAGTCTCTTCTTAAAAACTTCTAGTGTTGGAGCATTCACCGCTTCTGGAGGCAGGTTGTTCCACTGGTTAATTGTTCTAACTGTCAGGAAGTTTCTCCTTAGTTCTAGGTTGCTTCTCTCCTTGATTAGTTTCCATCCGTTGCTTCTTGTCCTGTCTTCAGGAGTTTTGGAAAATAGCTTGACTCCCTCTTCTTTGTGGCAGCCCCTGAGATATTGGAACACTGCTATCCTGTCCCCCCTTGTCCTTCTCTTCATTAAACTAGACATACCCAATTCCAGCAACCATTCCTTATATGTTTTAGCCTCCAGTCCCCTAATCATCTTTGTTGCTCTTCTCTGCACTCTTTATAGAGTCTCAACATCTTTTTTACATTGTGGTGACCAAAACTGGATGCAGTATTCCAAGTGTGGCCTTACCAAGGCATTATATGATTGTAGATGTGTGAATTTTCCTACACAGTTTTAGTCAATTAAGAACATTTTTTCTTTCACAATGACAGGTATCACATCAGTCTTGATTTTGCGGGACATGTATAACAAAAGAAATTTTCCACTGCTATCCCATTTTCAAGAACATAGCTTATTACTGATTTAAAAAGAAAAAGAAATGAGAGATAAACTGTTTCTTAAATTTTGACCATAGTCCTCAATTTACAACAATTCATTTAGTGACTGTTCAAAATTACAACGGCAGTGAAAAAAGTGACTTATGACCCATTTTCACACTTATGATCGTTGCAACATCCCCATGGTCACGTGATTTACATTTGGATACATGATAACTGACTCACATTTATGACAGTCACAGTGCTCAGGGGGTCATTTGATCCTCTTTTGCGATTTTCTGACGAGCAAAGACAATGAGGAAGCCAGATTCACTTAACAACCATGTTACTAATTTAAGAACTGCAGCGTGTCAATGCTGCTAACATCGGACGTTTTTGCTTTGACAACATATGGAGATGTAACCATTTTCCTTCTTATGTTTTACTCTTAGAACTGGAGTTAGCATTAGAGGATACTGGGGGGGGGAGGAGGAGGAATGTGCATGGGAGTTTAGTTAGACATAACAAGACTGTAACTAGTGTGAGAACCAAGGGTTTTGAAATAAGAGATGATAAGAATTGGCGGGTTGGAGAACTGGAGGGAAAGTCTGCATTTCAAACTAATTGGAGAATGTGATTTATGACTGTAAATTAGAGGAGGGAATTGTGCTTTGATACTATGTACTCAGGGGAGGGGAATTCAGATTTTGGCTTTGACTATGTAAGTGCCTATGCTATGCTTCTCGAATAAAGATTCTTTAAGGTAAATAATGCCTCAAAGTTCTTTGAAGAGTTTCATCTGTCTGAACCATGACGCAGTGATTCACTTAACAAATGTGGCAAGAAAAGTCGTAAAATGGGGTAAAACTCACTTAACAAATTTCTCACTTAGCAACATAAATTTTGGGCTCAGTTGTGGTGCTAAGTTGAGGCCTACCTGTACAGGAAACCTAATTTAATAGACTGACGGGAGGAAGAGGTTAGATCTGATTGTCCATTCAATGCGAATGGGATCTTTTGCATATAGTACATAACATTGGCATTATGAATGAGTAAAACAGCAAATGGACTTTGTCTATTACTTCTAATTTCTACTGCATAAAGGACGAAGATATAATTATATTATTAAGATGTTTTTCTAGTTATTAATATGTCTTGAATGCCGATTTGCAATATAATAAATGGTTGCTATAAGTCAGTTACATTTGTACTGATTCAAGCAATCAAGCAACTAAGCAAAGGTTTGACAAATGTAAAAAGGAGTGATCTTACCTGTTATATTACTTGATTCCTTCAGTAGTTTACAGTACCACAATCTGTTCACTGGATCACATCCCTCCCGTATAGAAAGCAAAGCATATTGCCCGTCATCAGATACCTAAGCATCACCAAAATTAAAGCAATGTCAATAATAGAAAAAAAAATACCAGCAGCAAATAATAATAATAATAAACAAAAAGGTCTTGGAAGCACTAGCTGGTTTCAGACATAATAAAAAGTCAAAACATGATACCTGTCTTCGATAACATTCTGTGTCAGAAGGTTGCAACATTTACTGAAGCCCTGGGACAAATACCTGACAACAAATGTCACTTGCAGTGGGAATGGATATTAAAATTGGCAACATCCAATTTAATTTGCAGAAGTCAATGCCACATAACTCTATCTCTCTGAATAAAATACGACTTGAAGTAGCAAATAGACTCTAGTGAGAGCTAGAAGAAATATACTAAGACCATTATTTCAGCTAATCTAGCAAAGTCAACTGGCTGAGTTCAAATGTGACATTAAGCCAAAATGTGGTTTATCTGAATTTGTGTTGGTGTGCTGTGTGAACTCAGTTGCTATTTCTTCAGCAAATTAATCATGTGTAATATATAGTATGTCATTCCTGTCCCTGTGTGGCCTTGGGCTCTCCAGAATTTCTAATCTGAACTTGGATTCTTCCGCAAGTATTTTTAAAAGCACTGAAAACATCTAATATGCCCATACTGAATATTAATTCTAAGCTCACAATGCCTTCAGTTTATCAAAGCAAAATTGGTCTTTGAAACATTTCACTTTTGTTCAAGGGTCCCTGTAGCATATTCCTCATTGTTCCCTGCTAGACTGGGGAAGAGTTGATAACAGTTTGCTTAATGTGATTCCCAAAACAACCTCTTAATATAATTCTACAATGTATAATATAGGTGGAGTGACAATTAAGTCTCTCTTTATTGCTACGACATCTTTTCATCAATTCATTTGAGAGTACTAAGGAATTTGAGAGCATCAAGAGAAAATGTTATTGATTCTATGTGGAAAAACCCATCTGCAGATATTTTTCATGTGAGATAAACAAAGAATGAACATTATTGGCCCACATGCATACATGCTTTAGCACAGAGGTCCCCAACCTTTTGGGCACCAGGGACCGGTTATGTGGAGAAAGGCTTTTCCGCAGACCAGAGGGGGTGTGGTTTTGTGTATTGCCTGCATCCTGTGGATGGGGCTTTGCTTGTTTGTGCGGCCCGGTTGCTGACATGCTGCGGCCCAGTACTGGTTCATGGATCGGGGGTTGGGGACTCCTGCTTTAGCATATACCCTCCTCCACTTCACTTATTTGAACCTGCGCATGCTCGAAAAGATGGCGGACGCTGGTTTTGTGGCTCCGCCGTAGGGGAGCCGAAATGATGCAGGGGGGGGTCTTGGAGACCCGCGAGGTCTTGGAGACCCGCGAGGAGACCCGCGAGGAGTCGGAGGACCCCCCGAGGACCCCCCGAGGAGTCGGAGACCCCTCGGGGAGCCGGAAGAGTCCAGTCCCCTGGCTGGGGGACGAGAGCGCGGCCGGGCAGTCGTTTTGCCTTTGGGCCTTTGGGCCTTCGGCTGCCTCGGCGGTTTCGGCGATCCCGGCGNAATATAAAACATTTCCCCTATAAAAGCCAATTAAAAACCAAATATTTATAGCTGTGTCTTATTAAAATCATTAAAATTGTCCCTATTTAAAATTCACCCTAGGTCAGTCCCGCTTGCTGAAAAAGCCATGTCTTGAGGGCGCGGCGGAAGGTTAGGAGATCCGGAATCGTCCGGATCTCGGGGGGTAGTTCGTTCCAGATTTACGAGAGTTTCAGTATCCTGCATTCACATGATCGGAATTGGTGACCTTCCGAAATGGCTTCTGACAAGCAAAATCAATGGGGGAAACTGGATTCACTTAATGACTGTGTGACTTGTTTAATGACCTTGGTAAAAATGGTTGTAAAATTGGGTCTGGTCCTGCGGTGACTCACTTAATGACCATGTTGCTTTGCAGTCAAAATTCTGGTTACAATTGGTTGTAAGTCAAGGACAAGAGGTTAATAAGGAGTATTCTGGGTGTGTTTGTGTATTAGAGGTAATGACGGAGAGCAATTCACTATTGAGTATCCTAGTATGATTCATGCTGTTTGCTTATCTATTATCCTATGACTCTATCACTAAGTGTTGCACCTTATAATTTATGATGAATGTATTTTTATGTTGATTATGATCATGATTTTTCACTGTTGCTTGTATGTACACTGAGAGCTTATGCACCGGAGACAAATCCCTTGTGTATCCAGCCACACTTGGCCAATAAAGAATTCTATTCTATTCTATTCTATTCTATTCTATTCTATTCTATTCTATTCTATTCTATTCTATTCTATTCAGTAAATGCTTTGTGAAACACCATTTTATAAGACCACCAAAATCTACCCAACAGCCCTCTGAGTTTGTTCTTCTGAATTCTGCAGACTTTCTACCCAGAGTTCATATCATTCCTACCTGGAAAAGGGGGAGATAGCAGAGCTATTTCCTAGACCAGGGGTAGTCAACCTTGGCTCTTTTATGACTGGTGGACTTCAACTCCCAGAATTCCTGAGCCAGCCATGCTGAGGGGAAAGGGAGAGGTTTCCAAGCTGAGCCATGCATGGCTCAGGAATTCTGGGAGTTGAAGTCCAGAAGTCATAAAAGAGCCAAGGTTGCCTACCCCTGTCCGAGACATTCAGAAAGCCTAACTATTAAACAATCAAAATGTCTATGGAGATTCTCAGTCATCCAGGTCATGGTTGTCTCAAAGGACCTTTTCAAAAGGCAACTGGATATTCTTAGTTTTTTTACTTGAAAACCTTTTGCTTCTCATCCAAGAAGCTTCTTCAATGAGAAACAAATCATTTTCAAGAAAAAAAAACTAAGAAAGTCCAGTTGCCTTTTAAAAAGCACTTTAGGGAGATTAAAACAATCAGTTGATTTTCTTAAAAAACTGAAGTGATCAGGTGAGCTGGTAGCATCTTCAAGCACTCAACAACATGCATTTGATCCTGATCCTCTTCTCTGTGAATTGTAAAATTGTAAATTTTGGGCTCAGCTGTAGTTGTTACTTGAGACCTACCTATAAACTAAAACAGGGGTAGTCAACCTTGGCTCTTTTATGACTCGTGGACTTCAATTCCCAGAATTCCTGAGCCAGCCATGCTGGCTCAGGAATTCTGGGAGTTGAAGTCCACAAGTCATAAAAGAGCCAAGGTTGACTACCCCTGAACTAAAAGATCATGAGAGCCTTGTTCACAAAAGTGTTTTCAGCAAGGAAAAAAAAAAAGATTGGGCTATCTGAGAGACTTGATTTTGGCACGTTGAAAAATGCACTGAGGATAAATAAATGGTACAAGCCAAGGAAATTGAGAGAAATTATGTAAATTGGGTCATTAGATCTATGCGATCAGATTCCAAGTTCATAAACAAAAGTCTCCTCAGATGCTCTATTTTGGACAGATTAAGAAGAGATAGAATAGAGAGAGAGACAGATGGTTCATTTGAGAGATAAACTTATGACAAGCCCTTCTGCCTTCCATAGAATTTTTTCATGAGGGGAAAAAAATCCTCTTCAGGATTTAATTATCTAAATGGCGACAGGATAGCAGGCCAGAGACTCAGAAAATTTGTTCTGATAGTCCTCTATTTGTGGAAAAGGTGGAGGATGAATTATTGAGGGAACTAGGAACTAGTATATCTGGTCTAATGAAGAGAAGGATTAGGAATGATATGACAGCAGTCTTCCTATATTTGAGGAGCTGGCACAAAGAAGAAGAGGTCAACCTATTCTCCAAAGCACCCGAGGGCAGGACCAGAAGCAATGGATGGAAACTAATCAAGGAGAGAAGCAACCTAGAACTAAGGAGAAACTTCCTGACAGTGAGAACAGTTAATCAGTGGAATGGCTTGCCTCCAGAAGTTGTAGGTGCTCCAAGAGGTTTTTAAGAAGAGACTAGACAGTCATTTGTCCAGAATGTCTATAGAGATTCTCAGCCATCCAGATCATGGTTGTCCCACAGGTGCTTTTTCAAGAGGCAACTGGACTTTTTTGTTCTTCTTTGAAGATGTGTTGCTTCTCATCCAAGAAGCTTCTTCAGCTCTGAATGGGGAATGGAAGGATTTATATAACCAGCTGTCTGCAAGGAATATAAATCCTTCCATTCCCCACCATCCAGTCAGAGCTGAAGAAGCTTCTTGGATGAGAAGCAAAACGTCTTCAAAGAAAAACAAGAAAGTCCAGTTGCCTCTTGAAAAAGCATCTTTGGGACATTTGTCCAGAATGATATAGGATCCCCTGCTTGAGGAGGAGGTTGGACTAGAAGACCTCCAAGGTCCATTCCCACTCTGTTTTTCTATGTTCTATTGCAGGGGTCCTCAACCTTGGCAACTTTAAGACTTGTGGACTGGCTGAGGAATTCTGGGAATTGAAGTCCACAAGTCTTAAAGTTGCCAAGGTTGAGGACTCCTGTTCTACTGTATATCTTAAATATTTTTTCTGATCCCCCCCCTAATTCTTGCAGCCAAAGCTTTCCTTAAAGGGAAAAATAAAGTTGCATTTGTCAGAAAACCAGGAGGTGTCTAAAAAAAACAAAATCCGGAACTTGTTGAGGGACAAAAAATAACTTTTTTGTCCCTTTTGTCCCTTAGCCAGCGGACCCCCCGATGGCCCCTTGGCAATCCACTCTGGCCTCGGGGGCCTTCGGGTGGCTCTCTAGCAGTCCCGGTGGCCCCGATGACCCCTCCAGCGGCCTTTGGGTGGTCTGGGGGCCTCGGTGACAGCTTTGGCGGCCGCGATGGCCCTGACGGCCTGTCCAGCGGCCTCCCTGAGGGCCCTTCCGACCGTTTCGGGTCCGGTGGCGTTCATGGCCCCTTGGCGACTTTTTGGCTTTGGGGCTCTCTTGGTGGCCCCGGGACCTTAACGGCCTTTCCATCGGCCTCGGCCAGGTGTGGACTAGGGCCCTGGTTACTGGACCTGGCCCGCCCTGGCCTAGAGGACCGGGCTCTGGAGGACCTAAAGACCATCCCCTGAGGTCAGACACTGTGCTCCCTGGCTACGGTCAAAAAGATCTAAGATCCACCGAACAATTAATCTCCCCTCTGCACCATGGACTCCCCACCTCGGACCTATGCATTCCAGGACGGTCCTGTTGGCTCTGCGCGACTCACCCCTCGCGCAGGCCTGGCCCACCAACATTTCCAGGGCCTACCTCGATGACGGGGTGTGGAACCCCGAGAGGTGGCATGCAGGGATTATCGATA
>NW_015386134.1:406306-441027 GCF_001527695.2 Protobothrops mucrosquamatus
GAGGATTTTAGGTAGGGATGATTTTAAGAAAATTTTAATTGACACACAGCTTCCAATATTTGGCTTTTAATTTGGTTTTATGGGGTTTTTTGTTTTTTGATGTATTTTGTTTGTATCTGTTTTAATATGCTGTGCACCGCCCTGAGTCCTACGGGAGAAGGGCGGTATATAAATTAAATTATTAAATTAAATTAAATTAGTGAGAAGCAATGGCATTTGTCCCACATTCTTGCATTTCTCCCTCCCCCCATGGGATGCATTTTTGTAGTCCTCCCAAGAATGCATTGCCAAAACTTGCCTGCACATTACAGGTAGTCCTTGACTTACCACCTTTCATTTAGTGACCGTTCAAAGTTACAACAGTACTGGAAAAAGTGGCTTACAACCATTTTTCACACATATGACCATTGCAGCATGTCCTTGGTCACATGGGCCATTTGGACGCTTGGCAACTTGGGTCATATTTATGATGATTGCAGCATGCTGGAGTCATGTGATCACCATTTGTGACCTTCTGACAAGCAAGGTCAATGAGGAAGCCAGATTCACATTACAACCATGTTTCTAATTTAATTTAAGGATTGTGGCAAGACAGACTGTAAAATGGGGCAAAACTCATTTAACAACTATCCTGCTTAGCAATAGAAATTTGGGGCTCAGGTAGTCGAGGACTACCTGTATTAATTTCCAGCTGCACAGGTTTTTTTTTCTTTTATTTAAAAAAAAGAGTTAAAACAAAAATGGGCTGAAATTTTCAATCTTTCCCTACCAGTAATGCCAGGACACTATTTAACATCCTTCAGTCTTCAGAGCCAAATTTTAAATGGAAAATAAAAGGCTCCTTATTTCTAATTTGCTACATACTGTATATTCTGCCAAAGTTATAAAATTCATAATCCAGATACATTTTTAATGAAGTTTCTTTCTATTGTCATCAACACACCTCTAAGTGTTGCTTAAAAGTTTGTGAGCCCCTTTGATTTAAATCATTTCCCCCAGCAAATAAATGAATATATGTAACATTTATGACTCATTTGTTTAATGGGTTTTATTTATTTATTAGGTAATATTTGTAACTCATTTGGTTCTATTTATTTATTTAACATATCATATTTAGTAGTGCTCCATCTCCCTCACAGAGTGACTCTGGTCAGTTTATCTAGTTTTAGGACTTGTGAGAGAAGAGATTGTGCTTTATATAATTTTTATACAGAATTATTTAAAATTAAAAAAGGGCTCACAAACTTTTAAGCACCACTGAATGCCAATAGGAAGCAAAGAAACAGGGAATTAGCAAATAGGATCCTTTTGCAAAATCTGTGATGATAAGGTACAGGATCAAAAACGAACTTCAAGATATTCCATCATCCTGAATCAAGAGGGACAGGAATCAAGATTTAGGGATCAGAGTTCTATAAACTCATCACAACATCAATGCCTTCCAAGTACAGTTCCATATATATTCTGAAGTGCAGGTAGCAGCTGAGCCAGTGGTGGGATTCAAATATGTGAACAACCGGTTCTCTGTGTGGATGCTGCTTCCGAAAATCCATTCTGGGCCTGGGCAACAAAAAATTAGCAACTGATTCTGCCGAAGTGGTGCGAACTGGCTGAATCCCACCACTGAGCTGAGTGTTCTGCACATAAGAGGCACTGGGTTTAAATGAACAGGAACAATCACAAGACAAAATTATTATATTGATATGCAGGGTTCTTTTCATTAAAATGCTCTTCCCCCTCTTTCAGGACAGATTCAAGTTTCTAAACTGGACTTCTGTTCAAAACTAAGCCTATTCTAGAAAATAAGATTTTTTTAAATTAAAAACAATGAGGGAAAATAGGACCCTGGGATTTTTCTATTGATTTTCCATCAAAATACCAACTACAACTAATCCTGCTTAGCACTGTTTTGAGATCAACCAAAGGCAGCTTAGTACTGTCCCATTTTCTTTGTTTGAGCCTATTCCACAATTAAGGCCCCAGACAGACAGCCCTGTGTGCGGAGTCCTACTAAATATGATTCTGTTTATCCAATCATCTAAAGAGGGCTTGCTAAAGATTCCAGGCCAAAGTGTAGATCAGAAGTCAGGACTTTTTTGTCACTGCCATTGTTCTGTGAAACATCTTCCCCGTAGAAATATACATGGCACCTCGTCTTCTGGCATTTCGGAAGGGGCTTAAGGCCCTTGTTCTTTAGTGGACCTTAAGACCAGAATGAGGATTTTGATCTGCTATTTAGGTTTTTTTTTAAAAGAAAATGTAATATTATGTTGGTTTTAATTATTCCCTACCCAGAGAGTGAAATAGGTTTAGCCTATAAATATTATAAATAAATACATATTTCATATCTTGTTTTCCTCAAGTCTTAATTTCCCCAGTACTTGGTTTCCTTCCAAGGATTTTAGTCCACTGATCCTGACTACTTCCTTTATCTGCTGCTATCCTGTCTAGCTTCCATGCCTTCTTTAGGGTGATTTCTCATTCATCCTGTTATCTTGACAGTGCTACAATTCAACTGGTCCAAGAACGCATGTGTGAGGTTTTACGTTCCAGCACAACTGTTCTATTTCCTCTTCTGGAAGACTGCCTGAGGAGATAACCAGTCTGTCTGTTTTTACTCTTCAGAATTCAAAACATTCACGAAAATCTAACGTATCGTTACTGTACAATGCCATCCTCGAGATTTCAACCACCACTGTTTTTTAAGTGTTTTATAATCTCATTACATTAGCTCTGTCTTGGGCTACTGTATTTAAAAGAAAGGTCCACCCAAACTATTCCTTTGCGCTTTACAATAAGTGCTTCTAGATAAAGAAATAAGGGGTTTACAATAAAAACTTTTAAGAAAAACATACTCATTGAAAGTTGGATGCTTTTCTTGAGTTACTTGAAAAGGGACCAGGGTAGAGGAAGAAATATTTATAGAGTAATCTAATCATTTCAATTTTATATATTATATTTGCCCAGTAAGTTGATTTTCTCTATAACAATAGTATGTATAAGACAAGTCCATTTAAAATCACCATGGCTTTTTGCTTCACTTGATTCATACCATTCTCTAGCGCAGTGTTTCTCAACCTTGACAATTTTAAGGCATGTGGACTTCAACTCCCAGAATTCCACAGCCAGCATTGCTGGCTGTGGAATTCTGGGAGTTGAAGTCCACATGCCTTAAAATTGTCAAGGTTGAGAAACACTGCGTCTAGTGCTACCTTCTGGGAAGTATCTCAAACTCATTCCTATTTCCAATCAAATACACTTGCTTCTAGCTAGAACTGATATAGATGAGAAAAAGGTCAGTTAAAAATGTAAGTCAAGATCAGCTCGGCTGATCTTCATGAACCCATAATCATAGTTTTGTTGACTGCACCATAAATAGTTTGACAAAGTCTTGTTCCAGGATGTTCTTTTCAATTTTCCAATCTAGTCAGATCTTTTGGAATTCCAATACTGTAGTCCTCCATTCAACTTCTCACTGCTTAACTTCTGAACCTAAACATGATTGTTATGATGCTGCCAGCTGCTAAGCCAATAGCTGTGCAGGAATCTTGCTCTTATTTGTAAACTTTTTTAAAACAGAAAGGCATTAGAAAAGGTAAGTGTTGGGTATTTTATTCTTTCCTACAAGGAAATCAAGACAATGAATGTGGCTCTTTCTAAACATAATCTCTTTCTATCCTATAACAATCCTGCAAGTTAGGCTAACTAAGCTAAGAAATGATGGTTAGCATCATGGAGCATGCTAAGCCAAAATGTGGTCTGGCTGATATATAAACCAGTGACAGTCACAGGGGTCATTCAATGAGGTTCACAACTAACTATGGCTTTAAAGCTTTCATTTTACATACAAAAACATTACATTTCATAGGAATCTTAAAAGGCACAGATTGGAAGGAAAGAGAGATTACTGAAATACAATGTTATTTTTTTCTCTTCTTTTCAAATGACCCTGATTCCAAGACTGCCTGGGCAAGTCCCTAAATTTTTCTTGGCAGGGTTTTTCAGAAATGGTTTGCCACTGCCCCCTCACTAGGGCTAAGACAAAATGACTAGATCAAGATGGGACTAAAATGTACGGTTTCCAGTTTCTAGCCTGATGCCTTAAAAATTATACCAAAGTGGCTTTGAAAGCATTTTTTAATTTTTTTCTTAACTCTCTAAGGTTTATTAAATTCATAATATTTATCCATAGTTCTGTTTGTTTTCCCTTTTACATCTAGTATGTTTTTCAACATAAGCAATAAAATTTATTTCAATTAATATGGGCATCCCTTTCAATGTTTATTCTCATCTTGTACACAATATGCAAAGGTTTTCAAACATCCTTAGAGTGTGCTTAACATCACACATCCTATGTGGAATTAGCAATCATTTTTCCAATATTAGTAGTCAAAATTTGTCAGGAATAGAACAAATAATCAGGTCTGACAGAAGGGAAAGCAAGTGCCTTTAATTAACAGCTAAGGCTGCAAGCATATGAACCACCTGTTGCAGATATATAATCAAAAGTTATTAATTCATTCACATAAATATATACCTTGCTGTGCAAGCTCCTGTTATTACATCACATTTAATATATTTAGAAAAACAAGGCATGGTGGAAGTTGCAGTCCAACAATATCAAGGATTTATGAGGTTGTCTTCTCCTGGAAAGTCATTACAATCCAGTTGCTGCAATAAGATGCTTTTGTACAGCTGCATTGGAAACCACAATTTCACTTTTTTAAAAAAAAATTGGACCTCTAGATTCTATAATTATACTAAAAGAATTATGCTAATTTGATAAAATAAAGTTTGTGATTATTCTCAATACTGAATGTGATTTTTGAAGGAATTGATGCAGACCTCTTAACCAAGTCATAAAGTCAGCTTCTTAAGAGTTTTTTTGGCCGAGCCTTCACATTAGTCTTTTGAAACTAACAGTTCATTTTACCTATAGTATTGCACTAAACATCTGAGGAGTCAGTTAAGGCCACCAGGAATTCTTGCATCACCGGGATATAGCAAGAATAAAAAGTTAACACGTACAATTTTGGGAGGGTTGAAATTTCTCTGTAAATTAGTTTATGTGTAGATTAAGTAGGGAGGACAGCAAAAGGTAATTCTGTCTAACTCCCTTGTATACAGAGAATTGATCTGATGAGCTTTCTGAATTACATATTACCTTTTTGTGGAAATCTTCATTGATATTATTTTATGGGATTCAAACCCTCTATTCAGAATTGAAATCACGGACCTTTGTCCTTCAAATGACTATAGATCAGTGGTTCTCAACCTTTTTAATGCCGTGACCCCAACTGGTTGTAAGTCGAGGACTAAACCGGTCGTAAGTCGAGGACTAAACCAGTCGTAAGTCGAGGACTACCCAACTGGTCGTACGTCGAGGACTTTCCCTGCCCGGGAGCGCCACGCATGCGTGGTTCCGCCCCCTGCGCCGGCCGAGGCGTAGCTGGCAAGCGGCAGAGACGGAGCAGGCCGACCACCAGCTGGCCCAGCCCAAGGGAGGTAAGGCACCCGCCGGAAAAGGGGAAAAAAATGGCGGCGGACAAAAAAAATGGCGGACAGCCTTGCTTGGCGACCCCCATGAAATGGTCGATCGACCCCAAATGGGGTCCCGACCCACAGGTTGAGAACCACTGCTATAGATAGTGCATTACTCTTAAGAACTATCCAGATCCTGGTGCTTGGCAGTTGCAGGAAAAATATATAAAACCTATCAAAGTGGTCTATATACCATTGACCTTCCATTCAGCTCTTATAACAAAGAATTATTCATATCATATTTGACTAATACAAAAGAAAGATGAAACAGACCCCCAATAGCTGGGTCTCTAAACATAGTTTATTTTACTTTATCATCTACCAATATTCTAAATAAATTGTTAAAAGACTACGTCATACCTCAACCCCACCCATCCATTTTGGTTCATGAGGAAATTCGGCACATAAAACATCTTTCGACTGGTCAGTTCCCAGGATGTGATAGTATAGTTTCTGGTGCAAATTGGTTGATGTTTCAGTGCCTGGGGGAAACAGCATATTTGATTACATGTTATGCAAGTTATCGTTCAAAAGTATCAGTGATAAGAATTTGCAACTCCTACAGAGTAAAAGCTGTTTAACTTGAAAGGTAACAAATGTATGTAATTCATAATAATTACCAGAAATACCAGCCCTACTTGCCAAAGGTTTTTCTGTGGTCTACAAGAATAATTACATCATTACATAATTATATCACTACCTAAGTGTAATATCTTCACATTACTTGTTTTACTTAAAGGTAAGTTGCCCTATTTCTTTTACTTATTTATTTACTTGTTAGGAAAGTGAAACATCATTTTGGTCGTAACTTAAAACCTCAGTGGTTTCAGGAATGTGTTAGCAAATAAGGTCAGTCAGAATGAAAAACCACAGGAGCCAAGGAATCTAAAGCACTGGAAGAGAAGACAGCCCAGGGAGGAAGGGAGACAGCAGGCTCTCCAGGTTACCCCTAAAGTTCAGAAACTTGTCTTGAACTAGATACAGCAGAGGCCCCCAAAAGTGTTGGCACCAGGGACTGGTTTCATGGAAGACCATTTTTCCACAGCCTGTGTGTATGAGTGTGGGGGGGGGGGAGGGTGAGCGTGTAACCTAGTTCCCTTACATGTGCAATTTACAGAAGGATTCATGCTCCTATGAGAATCTAATGTCTGATGATCTGAGGTGGAGCTAAGGCGGTGATGCTAGCACTGTGGAGTGGCTGCAAATACATATGAAGCTTTGCTCACTCACCTGCCACTCACCTTCAGCTGTGCGGACCAGTTCCTACCAGGCCAAGGACCGGCACCAGTCCATGGCCCGGGGTTTGGGAACCCCTGAGATACAGGATACAGATGCTGAAGGTTAAGCTCAAATCCAATAAAATTTTTATTGCCTGCCACTCACCATCACTTTTGCCATCATTTTTGGGGTAGGAATTGTAGAACATGCCTCTGCCATCGTGCGTCCAAGCCATACAACTGAATTTTACCATTTCCAAGGTGTCTGGAAGTTCTTCAGCACTGTCCACCTTCATAAATTTAATCGTCACCCAGTCTGATCCACTGGAACTCAAGCCATATGCAAAATATTCACCATCTTCACTGAATGCAAAACCTGCAAGTTATTTATACATCATATTAGTGATATTTTCTTTTAGATCATTGTTCTGTTTCAATTTTTCGAAGTTGGCGTCTCTCCAGATGTGTTGATAATAAATGTTTCAGAATTCTTAACAATCATAGTTAAAAGCTTCACTATTTCATTAATACATAAGCAACAGATAAAACTTCTCAAAGCTGGATGTTTTTCAGATGCACAGAAGTTAATTTTTTGAGAATGTTCACATACGTATGTGTTGTGATTTGTGACAACTTTATTCGTTAACTCAAAGGAGATGAACTTTCACCAATGTCCCAATTGAAGCATTTCAGAAAACCTGTTATACTGACCTCGTAAAGCCACAGTGCCATCATCTGAAAGCTTATTAGGATCAAGAAACACTCTGCCATCAGTATCCAAAGAATCTTGCACATATAATACTCGTTGGTTCTGAAGTCCAGAATTATAAAAGTGAAAATACCTAGAAGACACATGTGATGCTGTTCTTAATTTTAAGTACAGCCAAATCTAGATACCAACATTATCCCAGTAAATAATTTCAAAAGCAAACACACCATAGATATAACTACCGTGTTTTCCCGAAAGTAAGACCTACCCCGAAAATAAGCTCTAGCTTGATTTTGGGGGGTGGGTCTAATATAAGCCCTACCTCCAAAATAAGCCTTAGTTTGGGGGCAAGGTGCATGCCTAAAAGTCAAGCTAGGGTGGAGGGGTGGGGCTGCTCCACGCGCCCCGCATCTACTTACCATTGCAGACTGCCTCTCTGTTCTTCCGTGGCCTCCCCCAGCCTGCATTTCTTCTGTGGCCTCCCCCAGCCTGCAATTCTTCTGTGGCCTCTCCCAGCCTGCATTTCGCAGTCAGAGGCCTTTTTGGAAGGCCTCTGCAGCCAACAACCAAGCTATGAATTGAATCCAAGCTATGAATTTCTCGGCTGCAGAGGCCTTCTGGAAAGGCCTCTGACTGTGACATGCTGGCCGGGGGTTGCCGCAGAAGAAGTGGAACGGCTGAGTGGGTCTGTCGGTGCCGGAGGTGAGTGGAAAAGACCCCCTCCCCCAAAATAAGACCTGGTGGCGCTTTTGGAGGAGAAAAAAAAAAGACCAGGTCTCATTTTCGGGGAACATGGTATTACTGTATTGAGACTCAGTGAACATATGTCACATCAACCACAATCCTCAGCATTACAGCAAAAATTCTGACTATGAATCAAATCAATTGCTTGCTGACCTATGCATAGTCTTGACATACCTTTTCCCTTTCTTGAAATGACAACTATACTTGGGATAGTCATACAGTTCAGTCATTCGCTCTTTAAATAACCCTCGGACACTGCATTGTTCAAGGAAGGGCACCGTTATTTTATTTTGGGCTTCTACAAATGCCTAAAGAAAAAGTAACACAATATATCCAATTAGACAAGCATATACATTGATTTGAATAGCGAAAGAAATATTATGTGCCGATTGTGTATAATTTCACTTCAAAACTAGAACAGAATGCAACTCACCCATTATTTGAGGAAGATTGTATTTCAGGTTATCAAAAAGCAAACATTCTCCACTAGGCATAAAACCTAATAATATCCAAACTAAATTGTATTGTAAACTTAGTATTTTTTTAAAAAAATATCCAAACTAAATTGGTCACCTAGTTTTCTGGACACAGGAACAACTTACCCAGTTTTTTCATTATCTATCATGCTTTTTTTTCAGCATAAAAATAAGGTGGCACTGTTTTTTGCTGTAAGATGAATAGACCTTTGCAAAAACTAGCCCATCGTTTTTTCACTGACAACTCTACATTTTGTTTCTTTTTCAAGTGCCACACCATACAATTTTCTTAAACACCAAGAAACTCAATGAAAGGACTCCAAGCATATATTTTTTTTGAAAAAAGTTGTATTTTTACATTTATATATTTACTTTATATTTTCTGGGTGTGCTGATCAACACACCCAGAATGAGCAAATTAGTGTTAAGTGGTATTATTAACTTAATAGGTTGAAGCCAGCCCTGACTCAGAAAATTCTGACACCAAAGAACTTGCTTTGGGAGTGCCAGACAGGTTTAGCCTGATGAAGTTGTGAGCATTCAAGCACCTGAGTATGATATGACTAGCAGCCATCAGTAGCAACTGCACCTGCACTCAGAGGATTGAGAACAGGAGCTGGGTATCCACCCAGGTGTGAGTGTGCCATGTGCTGCAATGAGCAGAACAATGATGCAAGAGCATTCCTAGTCTTCAGTGGGTTGACTCTAGAGGTGGTCCTCAATTAACAATCACTCATTCAACAACCTTTAGAACTTATAATGGTGCTGAACAAGTGATAACTACTTGTACTCCTCATACTTATATCCGTCACAATGTTCACATGAGCGTCCCGGTTACAATTATAGCAATGCAGCATCCCACAGTCACATAATCACCCATTGTGGTCTTTGAAGGTTCCTACAAACTAACTTTATGGGAAACCAGAAGGAGGTCACAAATGGTGTCTATGTGATATCTTCACTTAAGAATTTGTGATGATTCACTTAACAAAAGCAACTGAAAGTCTGGAATTTCTATTGCTGAGTATTTATTTATTAAATCTATATGCTGCCTGTCTCACTGTTGGAGATATAGTGAATGCATCACTTAGCAGTAAAAATTCCGGTCCCAATTACAATCATTAAGTGAGGACTACGTGTACATAAGAGTCACCACAAGCCTCACCTATCTCTTGACTCTATACACTTGAAACTATAATCCTTTGATATCCTGAAACTCTGCAGTTCTGATCATGGGTCAGTTGCCAATCTTCCTATGGCACTTAGACCTTAGGACTATAACCTGATTATACCTCCACCTGCTGTATTTGATTCTGGCCACTTGAAAGGAATTGCATGCAAACTCTCCAGGTATTGGGGGCTTTTTCTGTATCATGTGTGCACTTGTACATACCCACTGCCTACCGCTGCTTGTATTTGTTTAATCTTATGTAAAGCTTCTTGCAAACTACTTTTCTCTCTGCATACATTCTGTCTAACCTGGAACAGGACATAATACAAATATGAGTTCAAATAGCTTTACTATACCTTTTTATTGAACTTTTAACAGCTGCAACATACTTGACCTATGTTAAGCATATTTGTGTAACAAGATAAATTTAATTCACTTTAATTGCAACGTAGAGTGCTTTTAATACAAATATTAATTACTGGTTTTGTGAAAAGATGTATACATATAAAGCTTCCTGCATCATCTCACCCATGTGTTCTTTATAGAGAAAAAAAAACCAGAAGATGATGAAAGCAAAACCATGTATTATTTTTTGGACAGCCTAATTCATTTCAAAATAAGTTGTGTTGCATCCAATGGAGTTTCCAGCAGAGTCCTATGAATATTTACTGAGAAGACTCACTGAGTTTAAAAGGGCCTAGTAACAAATGAATTTATGCTGGATGCTAGTTTAAAGGTGAAATTAGACATGTATATGGGAAAAGAAACACTGCTTGGTGCTTCTTTAATGAAAAGCAGCCAACTGGGGAAGGCAAGTGTAAAATTGAAATCTTCCTTCTTTTGTTATTTCAGCAAATACTAGAAAGGAAAAGGAACTACAACCAGTAACTAGGCAATTTAGTGTCTTCCACATATTTTGGATTCTATTTCTACCATTCCTTCCACTGATCATATTGGCTGGGTTTTGTAAGAAACTCTCAAACAATGTATTATTTAGCTTGTTCTTCCTATTTCTTTATCAGTCTTCAGTAGTGTGCACCTTCAATTCCTGAGAGGGGAGGTCCTTCATACAATAAACTGGAGATTTAATCAAGGAGAGAAGCCACCTGGAATTAAGGAGAAACTTCCTAACTGTGAGAACAATTAACCAGTGGAACAGCTTGCCTTCAAAAGTTGTGGGTGCTTTATCACTGGAGGTTTTTAAGAAGAGTCTGGACAGCCATTTGTCTGAAATGGTATAGGGCAGGAGTAGGCAACCTTGGCTCTTTTATGACTCGTGGACTTCAACTCCCAGAATTCCTGAGCCAGCCATGCTGCTTGAGCAGGTGATTGGACTAGAATACCTCCAAGGTCCCTGAATGGAATTGAATTGAATTTGG
The DNA here is from genome assembly GCF_001527695.2 of Protobothrops mucrosquamatus. NCBI lineage: Eukaryota > Metazoa > Chordata > Lepidosauria > Squamata > Viperidae > Protobothrops > Protobothrops mucrosquamatus. The sequence continues at coordinate 417,544 of NW_015386134.1, forward strand.
AGCCCAATGCCTTTGACTATGCTACTGATTTTCTTATTCCGTAAGCCCAAGGCAACATAGCAATTGCTGTACAACTCTAATGAAAGTATAGAATTTCTTAGTCCAATAGTTATGGGAACCAAGTATTGGCTTATCATTTAACTACCATAGCAGCAATTCTTCAATTATTTTTTTCTAGTTTTTTATACCTGAAATTAAAAGGACTAAACTACTGGTCCGTTTATATTCATAACTGTGTATAGTGATTTGCAATGACTTTCCATAATTATTTCTCTTAGTCCTGCCTAGACCAGGGTTGAACCTCAAATCGTTCTCATGTATCTTTTGAAATGGCTTTTGATACAGAAAACACACATTGCTTTGGTTTATAGAGAACTTCCAGATGTCCAAAGTTATTGTTCATGCTTACTTTTGTTGGTTCACTGTCAGGATCTTCAAGCCAATTATAAGGGTCATGTATCTTGCAGCCATGATAGTCATCTACCTTTAAAAAAACAAACAGAGATAGGTAAAAAAAACGGTTCTCTAATATTAGAATTTCTTATATAGAATTAAAAAAAGTTATTTTTCTGGAAAGCAATTAACGTAGGTGGAGAAGGTAAATAATTTTACCTGACTGCAGAGCAATAGCTTCTTCCAAAGACTTGATTAATCAATTAATTATAACTTGAGGTCCAATATTAAGAATCGCATGTAGCCATTTGTGACCCTATCACAGAAATCTGTGGATATAATGCTATTTTTCTCAACTGCACAGTGATAGGAAGAAATGACATACAGGATGGATGTCCTCCAAAAATATAGGTCATTATATTTTATTACCAAAGCTATGACTTTTGCAATTCCTACATTCAATAAGATGGCTACATGCAGGGACTTCTTTCTCCATCTGCCTAACAGCCACAATGTTCTCCATATGACATATTGACTTGGGATGTGCTGACATGCATATTATCAAAAGAATCATGTATTACTTTAATTGCATGATTCTATAGTTTAAGGTTCTTAATCCTATTGATTTCTGTGGCCAGGAATATAATCAATTTTTCATAGGATCAACATCAGTTTACACACATAGAAACCAAAAAGCTAGCAATGTTCTAATAGTAAGTTGCCTAAATTGTAATAGGAATTCCATTTATATAACTTGTTCTATGTAAAATTTCAAGAAAGACTTTTCAATAAAAAGCTACAACATCATTACAAGAAAGTACCAGCAGACTCTGATACTAATGTATAGTGGATATAATTTATAATAAATTATTCTAATAATAAATAATAAAGATATGTAAGGTATTTTTATAACGGATCAGTAGCATCATAAAATTGCATATTTCTAAAGGAATGGAGAGGAAATACATGTTTCCTATTCACACTCCCTTTTTAATCAAGGTAGGTAAGAATGCTGAAGCTGGCAAGTCACTGAGACCAGATAGACATCATGTATTCTATAACCAAGTTCAGAATTTAAAAAATCCATCACCAAATAAGGAAGAAGTAAAGGTACCCTTGCTTGGATATAAATACAACTTAATTCCTAGACCCTGCAATAGCTGATCTCTGTTGTTGTCTGTAATAAAAGCAACTTATCTAAACCTTATTTTCACTATTTGATACTAGTTCCTGAGTGCAAGATCTGAATCCCTAGAGAAAAATGTATATCCATGCCTTGGGAACAGTATTCCAACAGCATGTTCACATGTCTTTCCCATTCAGAGAAAGCACTGGTTCCATGTTTAATTGTACATACAGTATATGACATTTAGATTGCAATCCTATCTATTCGATTAATCTAATTAAAACTGCATTGTATTTTGAGATGGATATATTGTACTGAAAATGTATATTATTTTCAATAGTGTAAAAATAGCCATGAAATTACAACTACTCAAATGAAATGAGAAAACATGAATTGAAAAAAAAGAAGAAGCTTGGTGCAGGAAGTGAAAGAAGCTGTAGATGTAAGATATATATAGACAGAAATAACAAAAATGTAATCAAAGAGAGCAAGGAAAGGTTGAAATTAAAATAGGAAAAGAAAATGAGGAACAATTTCTATAGAAATTAGAAGCTGTCTTGGAAGTGGATAAAGAGGGCTATACAGGGAGACTCTAGCAGACTAAATTGAATTAAAAATAAAACTGATGAAATGGTTTAGGATGAAACTTAAATGTGGGAAAACAGGGGGGAGTATTTTAGAGATCTGGGTGAAAATAGCAGTGATATGTTGTGGAATTGAAATTACATTGAATTGAAACTGTTCTCAATGTAAGCATCCCAGAAAAAAATGAAAAGGAAGTCATAAATGCTATGAAAATGTTGAAATATGGCAGTTTTGCTCAACTACGGATATATTAAAATATAGATGCGGTTCATCTAGGAAATGATGGTGTGACTTGTTTAAAATATGTCTGAAGACTTCAACTGTGCCTTACTGTACACGGAAACGATGACCGCATTCTTTCAAATGGAAAAGTAGCAAGAGAGAGTGCAAAAACTACAAGGTGTTAAATATGTCTGGAAGATTATTGACAGAATTTTAATCAGAAGTGAATGAAAAATGACAACAAACAAAATTTGTGAAGTGCTGCTGCAGCTTTATGCCAGTCAGAGAGTGTATGGACCAGATTTTTGCTCTTCAGCAAATCACCTTGCTGAACCACACAAATGTAAGAAAGTAGTTTATTATACATTTGTTGATTTAGAAAAAGTGTGTAATAAATTCAGTCATTTTGAACTATATATTTTATGCAAATCCCGAGTTGGTTGCTGAAAGTGGCAAGAACATTATATAATGGAAGCAAAGCATGCATGAGAAAAAATAGATTCCTTAACTAATGATTCAATATTGAGCTGGGAAAAAATAAAGGATGTGTGATTTTTCTCTTTATTGTTTGGTCTACTTATGGATAAATGAATAAGGAATGCTTCCAATGATGTTGGATGTATGTTGCTTGGAGATATGAATTTACTTTTATTTTATGGTACACTGTTGTATGAAAACCCAAATCATTTGCACCAAGAGCTAGATAGGCAGTATGATGCAACAAGGATTATGGACTGGAAACTAATACACTAATGCAGATAGTTGTATTTCATAGGGAAAATGGCAAAAGACTAAAACAAGATTTACCTATATATTGGCTGGAGAAATTTTAAATGGTGCCAATGGTAATATTGAGTTGTATGTAGTTTGCTACAAGGAATGTTTGTCAAAAAAAGTAAACCTGGGTGTGGAAAAATGCATGCTTGTTTCTTATATGGAAGTGAGAAGTGTTTGGCTGGGGGAAACAAAAATAAGTAAAATCTCTTGGAGTGGGCAGCCATAATAAAAATAAATGAATAAATAAAGACAAACAGGTGACTAAGAACCTGATGGTCACTCTGACTGAGCTCCAGAGATCCTGGGTGGACATGGGGCAGAGTTCCAGAAGGACAACCATCACTGTAGCCTTCCACCGATCTGGGCTTTATGGCAGAGTGGCTAGACGGAAGCCTCTTCTCATGGCAAAACACGTGAAAACCCGCTTGGAGTTTGCAAAAAAGCACCTGAAGGATTCTCAGACTGTGAGGAACAAGATTCTGTGGTTTGATGAAACCAAGATTGAACTGTCTGACCTCAATTCTAAACGTTATATCTGGAGGAAACCAGGCACTGCTCATCACCTGGTGGTGGCAGCATCATGCTTTGGGGGTGTTTTTCAGCAGCAGGGACTTGGAGACTGGTCAGGGTTGATGGAAAGCTGAATGGAGCAAAGTACAGGGATATCCTCAAGGAAAACCTGTTCCACAGTGCTCAGGACCTCAGATTGGGCCAAAGGTTCACTTTCCACCATGACAACGATCCTAAGCAAAACAGCCAAGACAATACAGGAGCGGCTTAGGGACAACTTTGTGAATGTCATAGAGTGGTGCACCCAGAGCCCTGACTTGAACCCTATTGAACATCTCTGGAGGGATCTGAAAATGGCTGTCCACCAACAGTTGCCATCCAACCTGACTGAGCTTGAGAGGATTTGCAAGGAAGAATGGCAGAAAATCTCCCAATCCAGGTGTACAAAGCTTGTCGCACCATGCTCCAAAAGACTCGAAGCTGTAACTGCTGCCAAAGGTGCTTCAACAAAGTATTGAGTAAAGGGTCTGAATATTTATGCCAATGTGATATTTCAGGTGGCCTGGTCATATTCAGCGAATAAATACAAAATTGAGAAACAAATATATGAAGAAAGAGTGAATGGATGAACAAGAAACCAGAGAAAATCATGCTTGGATGCTGTTGATGAGATTCTGCAAAAGAGATTGGTGAGAAGAATAATGTATGAAGCCGTGCACGAGCATAGAGTAGGCAAGGATTGCTTGCAACCATTGAAAGACCTAAAGTGGTATCATGAAAGGAGATGATGTAGTTTTAGCTATGCCTCTTTGTTTTTTTTCTCCCCCCCGACTATATTTTTTGAAGAGATTACAATTTTAACTCTTTTTCTGTGTTTCCCCATAACATTGTTTCCTTAAAAAAATGGTACAATGAATACATATGCACTCAATCAATAGATATTCTGAAATCCAGTTTAATATGGTAGAAAGCTGGCTGGCAGGTTAGCTGGCTTGCATTTACAGTTAGACTACGTAAGTCATTTACATCCTTCTGAATGCCATCCTTCATAGTAATCCCAAAAGAAGAAAAACAGGGTTAGCACATATTCAGCAATGGAATTCAGGTCTCTTTATCAAGATGATCTCTCAGTGAAAGTAATTGTTTGATCAGAGAATAAACCTAATTATAAAGACTTGGGATTCATTTCCATGACATCAGTAGAACCACTGATGTCATGTTTCAGATTGCTATCCTTTCTCTGCTTATCATCTCTTTATTGAAGATAACCTGCTGGTATCCTGGCAATGGGTACACAAGATTGCAGTCTTCCTACTCAATTCAAGCAATTTTATTCAGAAAGGAAGCATATGTAGTTCAATGGAAAATACACTTATATTAGTCAGCACTGAATTGCAGACACATAGTATATCTGTACACAGACACAAACTCACATACATACAGCAACTTAGGAAGAAAGGCACTACCAGAAATCCAATGTTGTTTATGAATTGATTTGTGAGGTTAATACTAACGTATTAATAAAAAAGGCAACCAAGATTTCTGCTCTCACCTTGAGAACCTATGATCACTATAGGTAGTCCTTGACTTATGACTGCAATTAAACCCAGAATTACGGTTGTAAGTCATGCTGGTTATTAAGCAGGTCATCACGTGACCAACCTCTTTTTACAACATTTTTTGCAGCAAACATTAAGGGAATCACCATGGTCACCAAGCATATCCACAGTCATTAAATGAACCCATTGGCCACAATGGACGGGGGGGGGGGGTGTTGCCAGAAACTAGAAGCAAAGGCTAGGCCAACTTCTGGTTTAAACAGGCTTCTTCAAATTGTCATCCCATCCCACATTTAGCACAATCATCCCCCTCTTCAAAAATACAACTGGCACCAAAGAAGCTATTAGAACTTTATCCCAGAAAATAAGCAAAGCAAATTATTTAACTTAGAAAAGAGAGGTCCTGATGAGAATAGATTCAAGAAACCAATGACTTTTCTTATGGTGTCAAACTCGCATATCTCTAAAATCATTGGGGTATCAACAGCTATTTCAGATCATTTGTAAAGGCCTGGTTATAGGCTTGATATTACATAGATCTGAATATTGTATGGCTTTGAATGAATGAATGAATGAATGAATGAATGAATGAATGAATGAATGAATGAATGAATGAATGGATCAACATAGAATGAGAGGGTCAACTAAGACCAATAGCTGAAGTTTTGCCAATCATTAGTTAATAAAATGAAGATATAAAATTGATTTTTAAAGTATGAATAGATTTACTTCAGTGTCAGATGGTATAAAAAGCAGAAGAAAAAAAATGATAGTTTCACAACATACCAGAAAGAGGAAGCTCCAAAGATATTTCAACCACTTTATCAGAATAGAGTTTATTTAATGCCTGGGATATGTTACTCATGCAGAATTTCTTTTGTCACATTACAAATGTTAGGGATCTGCTCAGGAACACAGAGGTGCTCAGGTGTAAAAAGCTGCCTATTTCCCCCATTCTCAAATTTAATTTTTTCAGCTTCCAATTAAGAATTCACCCATGAAACTTACACAGAGGTCCCAATAGGGATCAACCTTGAATACATCTGTTGTGAGGAAGAAACAAAAGATAGCGTAGATTTGTCTCTATGCTGGAAAACAATGCCAGCCATCTTCACATTCACTTAGTATGTCATGATGTAGAGAGAACTAACATGTTGCAGAAAAAGTACCTGAGGAACAGCCTCAAGCAAATCAACCCACTTGCTAGTAACAAGCCCATGGTTATAGTTGCCATCTAATTTGGCTCTACTTGAGCAACAGGTTTTGTGTTAATTTTAGGCTTGGGTTTGGTGAAAATATGCCAACACTAAACTCCCCTCCCCATAATATAAGCAGCCTCCAAGTTCCCATAAACGAGTAACCAGATCAAAGTAAGCGCTAGTTGCTTTCAGTAATCAGTGTGGCCAGAGAATATAGGGACCCCACTATCTAAATATCCCTCTCCCCCAAAACTCAGAAACCCTTAGAGGATTGCACAACTGGTCTAGGTGTTTGTTCAAGTGTACAACTGATCTAGGTGTTTGTTGAAGTGCACAACTGGTCTAGGTATTGGTCAGATGTAATTGTTCTTTTAAGATCTCAAGTATCCAAATGCGGAGGGGGCAGACAGTTTTGAACCACAGATAGTCCCCAACTTACAACAGTTCACTTAGTGACCACTTGAAGTTACATTGGCACCGAAAAAAGTGACCGATGAACCATATTTCACACTCATGACCAACTGCAGCATCCCCTATGGTCATGTGATTTACATTCGGATGCTTGACAACTGACTTCACATTTGTGACACTTGCAGTGCCCCAGGATGTGATCCTGGAACAAGCAACCTTCTGACAAGCAGGTCAATGGGGAAACCAGATTCATTTGACAACTGTGTTAGTAATTCAACAACCGCACTGGTTCACCTAACAAATATTAAGCGATTCACTGAATCAAAGTCGTAAAAATGGGGCAAAAGTCACTTAACAAATTTCTCAGCAACATAAATTTGGGGCTCAATTGTGGTCGTAAATGGAGGACTACCTGTACAATAGTCCCTCCGGTAATGTGCATTTCTATAGATAAAGAGAGCCGCGCGAAGGCGCTAAGAACAGGAAGCCGGGAGCCGGAGAGAGGCTCGGATGGGAGAAAGCCGGGCAAAAGAAGGGCAGCGGCGGGGCAGAGACGCCGGTACTCACGGAGGTCTCGTCGCGAAACACCTCGGGATACTGGAAAGCCTGCATGCTGTTGAGGGAAAGCAGGAGAAGCCGACAAGCGCCTCGGCGGTGCAGATGGCAAAGGGGCGGGAAGAAGGAAGAGGTGGACCCAGGCAGATTAGGGCAGAGGAACGCGCCGCGCTTCTTCAGCCGGAGACAGGCGTGCAAGCTCGCCACAGCCGCTAGACCCTCCCATCCCCAACGAGGAGTTTCCACCTCCGGCTAATGGCAAGAGAAGCGAGGCGAGGAGACTCAAGCCGCCGCATGGCTCCCCCTACAGCAAGCCACCAGCCAGGCTTAGCTCTGTCTCCGCCTCGGCCGGGGAAGGATTTGCCCAGCCAAGGGCGAAGGAGAGCCCCACAAACGGCCCAAAGGTGATGGAAGCTGTTTGGACCGGTTGCACCGAGTTATGCTTCGCCGTATGCGTGGTTTGCATCGAGGCTGGGTTCGCACCATCCCTGATCCACCCAGTACTTTACTACATGTTAGCTGAGGGTGTTACACAAACCGGTCCCTGTGGTTTAAGCTTTGGTGTGACTAGTGAAGCCAGAAAATTGGATTAGCAAAATAAACTGTCATTAACTATGAAGTCAGGCTCGGTTTGCCCCCTTTCTACACTTGCAGTGGAATGCTGCGGCAACCCCAGGTTGTTTTTTTGTGTTGTTTTTCCGCCACTTCAGTCACAAGGACAGGCAGGGTCGCTCATTTTTCGGATTAACCGAGTGTTGATTTAGTGTTTGGATCAAGAATTGACCGACTGAGCTTCATGGACTGATAGAAGGACTGGGCCAAAGTTACTCAACCGGCTTTCATGCCCAAGACAGAACTGGAATTCATAATCTCCTGGTTTCTAGTCAGGTGCCAAGAATAGACTAAAACGCTGTTGTGCTCTGTCAACTCCAATATTTCTTTTTAAACAGGAGGTTGGCCTGGTTCAGGATTTCATAATTGTATAAAGTATCATTTTTTACTATGTAGTATGCAGTGGTGGGATTCAGCCAGTTCACACCACTTCAGCAGAACCGGTAGCTAACTTTTTGTTGCCCAGGCCCAGAATGGACTTCCGGAAGCGGCATCCACACAGACAACCGGTTGTTCACATATTTTAATCCCACCACTGGTAGTATGATATACAATAGTGTATATTGATTTTATAGCTTTGGGGCAATTTTAACTCTGTTTTGTTTTTTATTGTTAAATTGTGGTCAGGTGGCATTTACAGGGCACATTGTAAATAATTTTGGGGGTTGTTTGACCTTACTTTTCATAGGGGGAAAATAGATGTTCCAGCACAATTCAGCATTCAGCTATGCTGTGTAAACTCTACTGTGTTGTGAGGTCCTTTGGCCAGCAGCAATCAGTTATTGGTAGATTCCCACTTCAGTGATTTCCCTGCTTCCTGAATAGGTGATTCCTGTCAGAGAGAGAAGTGTCTAGGTAAACTTCCACTGTGAGGTGTCACAAGTTTCACTTCTTTTTTCCTTCCCATTTAATATCAACGTATAGATAAAGTATTCTAGCTTTAATTCTGGATAGTTTCCTCAGGCAGAATCAGTTCATAAGCTAGGGGTTCTTCTAGAGCAGTGTTTCTCAACTTTAGCAAATTTAAGATTTCAAGTCCCAGAATTGCCTAGCCAGCATGAAAGTTGAAGTCCACAAATCTTAAAGTTGAGAAACACTGTTTTACCCCCTCTACAAATTTTTCTTTGTAGAATTCTGGGTGTAACTGAGTCAACCAGCAACTGCTTATGTAATTTATTTTTCTTTCGCCAACCTATTAATTTGATGACGCCCAAGAGAGCTTATGCCATAAATAAACTTACATTCATTATGCTACAGAAATCTGTGTAGTTTTCCATAACTGTATAGGGCTGTTTCTGCATGTACGAATCCATTTTATTTTAGCCTGCCTGTAACATATTTTTCCTTTTTGAAAAAAGCTGACAATAAATATAACAATAGTGAAATGGCACTTTTGGTAGGGAAGTGGGGTGGATGGGTGTACTTAATGGAAAACCTTTTGTGTACGCACAAAGCAGGGTCTGTTTTGTTATTTCTGTAACATATGGAAGAAGAGGTTTCGTTTCCTTCAGTTATTATAGGTTTTTTTAACCTTTCCTAGGTGTACAATAGACCAAAATTAATCCGAGTTAAATGCAGATGTAACAGCATGTGGAATAATACCCATACTGGATTTCTTCATAGCAGAAAAACAATAGTATTGCATTACTTGTGTTGGTAATAAAAGTAATTATAATGACAGCAGTTTCCTGGGACGCATTGTTGAGCCTTGAGTCAAAATAAGCAAATTGTTATTTACTTCCTTTTCTGTACCCAGCAAAAGATTATACCAATCTTAAATTTGGAAGGAGGGGAAAGGAAACAACCACTTTTATCTTTTAACCACAGTTTAGTTATTTCAATTGGATCAGGGTCAGCCCAAGGTATTTGCTGCCTCAGATGAAGGATAAGATTGTCCGTTCCTGAAATCCCACCCACAAAAGCCAGCCGAGATTGGCAGTTGAATCTAATTTTAAATTGGTCATGGGCCACTATCTTCAACCTCATTGGAGAATTGTGGGTGAGCTGCCTAAGTTGATTGTTTCACCGTGCTTAATGGTAGGACCGGCTCTGAATTAGATAGTGTATGGTTAGTGTATAGTCAGCTTCCGCCTAAGGCTGATGCATTAGCATTGCTTTTCTCAATTTATCAGACTTTCCCCTACCAAACTGGACTGGAACTTCTAAACAGCCACCCACTGGAATACAAACATTTTCCTTGTTGTAAAAAAAGTTGGGAAGCCATTACAAAAGAATGGGCCCCTTTTTCTTGCCCAGTCTATTTAGAAGTTTAGAAGTAACTCTCGCTTTTTCTCTGTTACTTGTTTAGTAATAGCCAGATCTAGTATTAGGCTGCTTTGTTTTTAACCATACTAGCTCTTATATCATACTCTATTTTTTAAAAAATAAACCTTGCAAAGATATTTTGCAGCAATATGGTTGTGCATCCATTCAACTTTAAAGGAAAAGGATAATTTGAAGCATATAGATGTGCTCACACAAGGCTTTTTATTTAGAAAGTTATATCTTTTCTTGGGCTTATACCGTTGCTGCTACAAGATACCAGGAAGAAGAAAGTTGGATTGCATCTTAGAAGATGCCAAAAGGCATGATGTGCACATGCAATTCAAATCACCTTTTCCTCTTCATATTGGGGCATAATGCATAGTCATAGTAATTCTACTATCATGCTTCTTGTAACTTTTTAAATTAAATATATATGGGGACTAGGAAGAAAAAGAAGAAAAATGTTCGTATCCTGTAAAAATATCATCATGCAATTAATGTTTCATTACAGTAGTTCTAAAAAAGAGCTGTCATTGTCATAACAACCCAAAGTGGCAATCCATAATATTATTTTGATTTGTAGCTTAGCATCTTGTGTAAATCTCAGAATTGTAAATGGTAACCATTACCTTATGACTTATGCATGATCTCAGTCAACACAAGATAAAAGAAACCATGGCTTAGCATGATGTATGAAGGTAATATTCCTTTAATCTGATTTTTTGGAGAGGGGGGATATGGCACCAGATAGAAATGTACTTTTAACCATTTTCTCATTTCTTCATTTTATGCTGCTTTATTATTTTAAGATTGAAACCTGTGCTTCTCAAATGTATCACTAGGTGGCAGCAAAATCACATGTTTCATTTCACCAAAGGCAATCAAAACATTTTTATTGCATGGGGTTTTCTCATCTATTTTTTATTTTTATTATTATTTGTATACTGACTTTAGGATCATATAGAACTGCCTGCATTACCTACTACAATTTATTTTTTATTAGGATTTAAAACGATCAGAGCACTTTTAATAAAGCACAATATTGCATGTTTTGGGTACCCACTATGCAAAGAGCTATCTTTTTGCTTTTCATAATCACAGGGTTATGAAAGAAGAGTAGAACATCTATTTCGAGGACTGAAGTCCTATTCAGGGAAATTCAAGGACAGCCAGACACACCTGACAGCAACTTGATCCAGTGGATAATTTATTGGTATAATCTATCAGATTCTTGTAATATATCTTCCACCAGCTTAACAGTGCTTCCATTGATTCCTATTATTTCTTAACTGATGAATGTGTTTATTTTTACATTGCATTTATATCCTGTCTTTTTTCTTTGGGAATTCAAAATGACATACCTGGGGTCCCTTACCTTCTTTTATTGCCCCATAAATATTCTTGTAAAGATAGGGTGGCCTTGTAAGGATAGGGTGGCCCAATGTCACCCAATGAGTTCTGTGATTGCATAGGGACCTGATTACTTACTTACTTGTTTGTTTGTTTGTTTAATTTATATCCCAATCTGTAAAGAAATTCTGGGCCGTTTACAATTAAAATTATAAACGTAAAAATATTAAAGACATTAAGTACAGAGATAGTGTAACATTTGGTTAGTATATTACACTGGCTGTCTGATGTGTTTGGTCTGATATTGTACTGGGGTGTAAGCAAGCCAATATATCTGACTGACATCAGACTGAAGATGGGTGGATTAGGCTTTAAACAATTCCTTTCCCCCCATTATTCCTTTGCTATTTTAAAAAAAAATACAGAAAGCTGAAATTGCCAAAAAGATCAACAGTGTGATGCATCCTGTTTCTCCATTCCTCTTTTCATTTCCTTATTTTGGCAATAAATATTAAGTATTCATACAAAGGTTGCTTTCTGATTGTGACTGTGATTCTCTCAGTAGTCAAGGGAACTTTAGTGCTTGTGTAAATGCTGGATTGCAGGGTTCTAGATCAAGATCAGAACATCTTGATTATTGCTTTGTCTTATTTTTACCTGTTTTGTCTCTTGAAAAGTTTTCAAAATTTGATTTAAGCAGGCTAACAGTGAACTGTCAAAAAGTCAAGTTTAGCTAAAGATAAATTACAATCTGATCTTGTCAGACATAAGTTACTAAAGAAAGGAAATTTTGTATAAGCATGCAGCTTTGGGTGTATTGTAGCAGATGCAAATACTATACTATAGGACAACAAGCATGAACATGTTTTCAACTACAGCCTAGGTTTCTGGTTATTACTCATTCTTAACATCACTGATAACAATGAATTACACTGAGAAGTGCTATATAAATGGAAGCTATTCCCAACTCTGGTTGCAATATGTGTCATTAGCCAGTTTTAATTTGAATCACTTTACATTTTTGTGGACTGTGTGACATGACCGTTGTAGAGGCCCTTTTGTTCATTTTAACTGAAGATAAAGCTTCGCCAGTTCAAAAAAAAAAGTGTGGGATGCAAAGTCTGGACAACCACTAGACTGCAGCAAAGACTTGCAGGTGACTTCTATTTCTTTGTTGCCAGTCATTTATATTTGTGTAGTCTGCATCTGGTAGCCCTAGTAAGAATATCTAGTGAGAGTATGTATCTTGAACTCATTTTAATTTAAAGTGGCCCTGGCTATTGCCATGAGATTTACTTCAAAGTAAACAAGAGTATTTTTATCTTTTACATTTGATAAACATCTCTTTAGTTTTTTTCCATTTCAGAAAAAAAAATCCCATATGGACAATCTTCCTCTCTCTTAATTTTAGCAATCTGACATCCTGACAGGATTTTTTTTTACCACATTCAGGCTCCTTTTCTGCTTTCATAGAGCTATCTGGTTTATTCTTCTATGATAAACATGGGTAAAGTTACACATAATGCCAGGGTGCATACTGTTTTAAACTTAGATAGTTGAATAAGTCCTAATGTGTTGGTTCATATATTGATAAAACACAGCAAGCTAAGTCAAGGGAAGAACATGGTCAGGTTGATTGAGCAGTGCTCTAACAAAGCAATCAGCAGAGGAATTTGGCATGGTGACTGAGTTATGACTGTGTAATGAACCTAATAGTTATGTCGGTCACCCTGTGGGAGGAGTGAGTAAACGGAAGCCATAGAAACTTCCTCCATTTTGATTGGTGGCTTCAGTTTTCTTTTGGTTCTTGTCCCAGCATGCATTGCTTCTTAATGAGGTGTCACTTGTATCTATTTCTGCCACCAGAGTTGATGTGTGATCAACAACCACCCTGAAAATGCAGCCAGGGATCAAGAAGAGTATATGTCAAATTCCTGCTCCTTGATACCAGAAGCCATCAACAAAAACAAAAACAACAAAAAAGTAATTTTTACTGTGTGCAGAGTTGAACTGCTAGAAATCTGGCAGCTCTGGAAACAGGCAAGGAAAACGAAATCTTTGGATCAGGCATTTGAAAAACCTTGAAACTCTCAAAGCAGTTGTGCAAGCCTGCAAAACCTATAATGGTTTGAACTGCTCAGCCCAGGCCTAATATTAGCAGCAGTGAGATCCACATGAGAAAAGGTCTGGCAGAAATCCAGAGATAAATGAAGAAGCAATTAGATTTTGACATTTCTTCCTGCTGCTTCAGTCTTGAGTGCTTCATCTAGATCATTTTATACCTCCTTGCATGCCTTGAAAGATTTGGGAGAAAATGGGACATTTTTTTCCCCATCAAGAGTTCACAACCTGTTATTACAAAAACGAAGGAAAAAAATCTGTTGAAATCAAGAGCATTTGACTCTGACCACAGACTTCTTATCTTTTAGCAAACAGTGGAAACATTCTAATTGACACTGCTTGTTCTCTTCTACCTTTAACCCACTAATCTACAAATCTTCCGCCACATAGTAACCATGCAGACATAGTAGCAGACCATGTCCTATGTGGCTCTCCCCGGTTTTTTGGATATTTGTTCTATATTACAGGTAGTCCTTGACTTAATTGACCACAACTGAGCCCAGAATTTATGTTGCTAAGTGAGAAATTTGTTAAGTGAGTTTTGCCCCATTTTACAACTTTTCTTGCCTCATTTGTTAAGCAAATCACTGCAGCTGTTAAATTAGTAACCTGGTTGTTAAGTGAATCCGGTTTCCCCATTGACTTTGCTTGTCAGAAGATCACAAAAGGTGATCACATGACCCCGGGACATTGCAGTCATAAATATGAACCCAATTGCCAAGCGTCTGAATGGACTATGTGACCATGAGGATGCTGCAATAGTCATATGTGTGGAAAACGGTCACAAGTCACTTTTTCCACTGCCGTTGTAATTTTGAATGGTCACTAAATGAAAGGTTGTAAGTTGAGGACTACCTGTATTTACTGCTCATTGTTGATTCTGAGTCTGTTGAAGTTCTCCACCACATCCAGCTTTTGCTTAAGAGACATTCACATTACGTTAATATCCTTTTCTTCACGTTATCCAAGAGAGTTATCCAAGGGAATCTTCCATATCTTCAGCAGGACTGGAGGAGAAATTTATTTTATCATAGATACTCCTAAACCAGAGTCATGCCTTGTTTTTTGAAAAGGGGACACAGTAGGAATTTTGAGAGCAGTTATAAATACTCAGAAATGATTGTTCTTCTTAAAACAAAATGGCTGCCCACCGATCACAAGAAAGACTAAGTAATTCACTTCCTGTTCTTTCCTTTTGCATAGCAGGTTGCTCCGTATTGCTCTGGTTCATCAGCCTCTTATTCTGGGCAAATAAACTAATAAAGCACTAGGCTGCAGCAACCCACTCTTTTCATTTTCTAATAAGGTCACCAAGATGCATGTGGGCTCAGAAGCTTTCCAGTAAATAAAGAGGTCTCACCTGAAGATGTCTCAGCTTCCCATTTGTATCTATTTCAGCTTTAAAATAAATTAAAAAGTCAGGTGAGGCAGGCAGCCTGAAAGGCACCTGATCACCTATCTCTTAAACCTTTGCCCTTTATGACTGCAAAGGCTAAAAAAAGACACAACCCTTGATTTATATGACCCAAATATCCACTAGGTAGCATGGTAGTAGCCAAACACATGTGAAGTGCTATTTTATAATGCTTGCAACTGATGGTAATTTGCAAGTCTATCTCCCAAGGGTGTCAAAAATGCCAGCATGCAGCAGTGTGCCCACAGTCATAACAGAACAGAGTACCAAATAGGGTAAAATGCAACCTATGAGAGTTTTTTAAAAAATAAAGTTTAAAGGAATAAGATGTTTTTCCTTTTCCAGACTTCAGGAAACTTTTAAAGATGGATTGCTCATTACACTCACCCTGATTCCCATCATATACTTGAATTATGCTGCTGCTTCCAGCATCAGTCACAATCCTTATTTTCAACAATCAAAGCAGAATACACTGCAGCTATGGGGGTATTTTCCTTCTGGTTCAAAATGGGGCTGAAGGGAAAGTTACTACCATAGTTTATACCTCTTTCATCACATATTCACTAATTGCTTGAATTTAAATCTGGACCCCCTCCACCCAGCTCATGGCACTCAGGGGCCTTCCAGTAATAACATCAAATGAAGATAGTATTAACATTCCAAACATTAAACCAGAAACCTTTACATGTTATTAAAATATAAAAATTCTATTTAAATAAAAATGTTTCATATTTTGCTAAAGAAGAGCATACATAATGTAAAACTAAAAGGAATGTTTTGTTTTGATGATGCTTTAAAATGGCCCGATGAAGACATTTCATGAAGCAATCTACTTTCACCCTAAATTTCTGATTGCTAGAGTTCACATTGCATCTGAAGTTTTTTTCCACCCAGTATGTACATTAACCAGAAGAGATTTCTGCATCTTCTCAGAACTAGAATAAGCCAGAGAAGCTTCAGGGAGGCAAATCATGTCATCATTGTGTCTCCTTAGAGCAAAACGCCTCATCAAAGTGAAGCTGAAAAGCTTTGCATGTGCCTACGTTATAAAATAGAGATGAATACATCAATTATGATTTTCTGCTCTTTATTTTCCAATATTCTCTATTAAATATTCAATATGCATCAGTTTCATCACTTTTAAAAGTTCACCCAAACCCCTTCATACTGACATGAATGTTTTCCCCAAAATATGTGTTTTGTATACCGCCTTGACTAAGGCAGGTTTCTCCTAATGTAATATCTTTGTGCATGTTATGTGTGTGTGCGTGCCTGTGTGTATTTTTGCTAATATAAAGTAAAGATAAAGGTTTCCTCTGTCCAGTTGTGTCTGACTCTAGGGGGCGATGCTCATCTCTGTTTCTTAGCCAAGGGAACCAGCGTTGTCTGAAGACACTTCCATGGCCAGCACGAATATATGCCAAAGGTGCATGGAATGCTTTTACCTTCCCACCGAAGTGGTATCTATTTATCTACTTGCATTTGCATGTTTTTGAACTGCTAGGTGGGCAGGAACTGGGGCAAGTAAATGGGAGCTCATTCTGTCACACAGCTCTCAGTTCTTGAACCCAGGCTGTCAGCTTTCCATCTGACAAGCTCAACGCCTTTAGCTGCCATGTTTTTATTGCATTTTTGTTTGTTTGTGGAAGTTCAATAAACATCCAGAGAAGTACAGGTTTTGAAAGACAACTGTCATTTCAGTTTACATATTGGTTTAAAAGCACAGAATTAGGCCTTCGAACAATTCTCTCTCTTTCATTCAAAAAAACATTTACAGTGTACGAATAGTCCTCGACTTACACCCACATCCAAGTCCAAAATTTCCATTTCTAAGCAAGGCAGTTGTTAAGTGAGTTGTTCCCCAATTTACAACCTTTTTTTATCATGGTTGTTAAGTGAATTGCTACAGTTATTAAGTGAATCATGCGGTCATTAAGCGAATCCGGCTTCTCCCGTTGACTTTGCTTGTCAGAAGGTCCCAGGACCCCAGGAATCTCCAACCATTGTAAATACATGCCAATTGCCACACATTAAAAGTTTGATCATGGGACTGTGGGATGTCACAATGTTTGTAAATGTAAGAACTGCTCATAACTCATAACTTTTTTCAGTGCTGTTGTAACTTTGAATGATCTTTAATAGACGGTTCTAAGTTAAGGACTATCTGGATATACTTTATAATTCTTCAGTAGGAAATAATATGTTTAAAAACATGCCGAGAATTTGAGGGGTGGAACAGATAGGGGGAGAGTTACGACAACCAAACCCACCACTAATTGTGGCTTCCAACCACAAATGTATTAAGTAAAAAGACAATACACATTTATCATATTACGATATATGTGTGGTTTTCTTACCCATAAGTGATATTCATGGAGGAAAATTACCTTGTGTGATAGGGAACTGGAGACTACGTTGGGTATAATTTGTTGACCAGAACATAGCAAATTTGCCTTTCTTGTTAAATATGTGGTTAGGATTCTCATAAATCAGTTTGCTGTAACTTATACATCAATTTAACTGTCTAAAACTTTTTTTTTTATTGAATGGGATCATTGGATGGGCTGTGCAAAAGCTTTTCTTCTAGAGCATGCCAAATATTTTCTCGGATTTGTGTTGTTGTTTTTTTCTGGTTCTATTTCCACAATCTATGCATGGGTTTCAAAATACTCATTAGCACATGGGAAGGCACTTATCCCCCTTGCTTTCTAGAAGCTGTGAAGACCTGTCTTTTCCCCCAGGCACTGGGTCAGGCAAGAAAGTGAGCCCTGCAGTTATAGTTTTGGGATTGGACTGTTATGACATTTGGTGGAATGGCAGAGTTTTTAATTTTTTTTGTACTTTATATGTTTATATGTTCATACAGTAGCTGCCCAGAGTTGCTTTATATTAATACGAGCAGCCATACCAATCTTACAAATAAACAAATAAGAAAATATTTATCACATAAGAAACAGGACTGGGCAAACTGATATCCCCTAGATCAGGGGTCCCCAACCCCCGGGCCGTGGCCCATTCGGAACTGGGTCGCATGAGTGGCTGGCCAGCACATACATGAGTGGGACAGCTAGCATGTGCATGCAGTTCCCCTCTCCCCCCCCCCGCTGGGCCACCAAGTTGTAAAGGTTGGGGACCACTGCCCTAGATGTTTTGGTGCTCAGTTCTGATGAGTGCTCAAATAGCACAGTACACACGAAGAGATGGTGAGAGTTGTTTTCTAAACTATCTGGAAGGTCTCTGATTACCTAATGGTGTAACAGGGAAGCCATTCAACAATCAAGAATTATCCAGGGGGGAGATTGCTAATGCAGCATATTTGCATTACAGATTCGCATAGTGTTTGCTCTGTTGAAATGATATTGGCAATTTTGATAGCTCCTACTTGTCTTCTATACTTAGACAAGAGTATTTCTTGGGACTTAAATTGTATAAGAAAAAAATGCAATGGAATGACAGGTATATCCTAAATAGTGTTGGTTACCTTTTTTTTCATATTTGGGATTAACTGAAGAAAAATCTTAATATAATAGTAATATAGCACATCCTTTCCAGTTTGGACTCCTTGACTAAATAAACCCTGTGAGTCAGCAGAAAGGAACTTTTGTGTTTTTCTTTTTCCAAGGAAATCCTCTTGTCGAAAAATGGACTACGAAGTTCTCTATTTTTATTTTTATTTTTTTTTAAAAAAAACACCACTTCCCATTGTGCATCAGTGGAACAGTTTCATCCTATTGTGGAGCAAGGTGCCGATTCCCAATCTTTCATCCAAATGATCAGTTAGGAGAGAAGGAAGCTGTCTTTTCATTCCATGTAAACTATTTGTATGGCTGCTCTGTCCTCTAAGCGCAGATGGTTTCCTCATTGTGTCCTTTGTTGGATACCTTCGGGAACACTTAAAACAAACAACTCCCTTTCTCTTCCCATAGGACTGCCCAAGGAATATTAATGGTTAGCTACCTGTGATAAGCCCTACAGTCTCGTTTTACCTGACTTGAAAGGGTCATCAGTATCATCAGGCCCAATTAACCTGTCTTACTCTCACAAAAAGAAGAGTTACTGGGAGTCTATACCTTATCACATAGCTCAGAAGGCAGTTCCGACACAGGAGGTTGATCAAAGTGCCCCCAAACAAACAGAAGGCACATTTGTATTTAACATATTGGGACTCCTTTCACAGAATTTTAGTCAGCATATGGAGGTCCATGCAAAAATCAAGAATTCACTTCTCTTGTTCACACTTCTGAAAATGGGGGTGGGGGAGGGAGAAATGATATTAAAGATATAACTTTTTTTTTTAAAGGAAATGTGTCTGAATTATCTATTTCAATGCAGATAAATTAATATAGACAGCGACTCTGACTTTGCAATGTAATGAAATAGCTATTTTTTTAAATGAATCAATGTGCTCCTTTTTCAGCAAGATAAGATTAACATGCAAGGGCCATATTCACCATAAATACAGAGTTGCATTTATAGCCATATTCAACTCAGATTAAATTAACAACTTCCTGATCCAATGTATACAATTTTGTTTTCTTGCTTAAATCTTCATACGTTACCTGAAGCAGGCTCTGCATGCAGGTTTAACAATACACTGAAACACTTTAAGATTCTTTAAAAAAAAAATCTTTCTACAATACTTCCTTCACTGTACTTTCCTATACTTGCAGTGTCATAAAATGATTCGCATAAGTTGTCAAAGCGTAACTACTGGTGCCCAAAGCATAACTATCGTTGCTCATAGTTTTCCCACAAGCCACAGAAAGTCATGCTAAACTCCAACTATTTTTGAAATACAGGACCGCAAAGCAGAGTTTTTATCTTTTCTGCTTAAGATCCAGGCAACAACTCTGCTGAAACTAGTAATTGCAAGTTAGGTAACTAGCAAAGCAACTCACCCCAACAGACAATTCCAAGAGGCATCCATTTTTTTTAATGCCTTGTGACTGCATGTCCATATATAGCAGCTATTTTTGCAAAATAGTATTGTGCACAAGGGCAAAATACTGTTGTCAGAATGCTAACAATAAAATTGGTCAGATATATATTAGTGAAAACTATGCAGTCATTCCTGAAGTGGAAACTGCATATATTGCTGCCATGATGGGGCAGGGGAGAACCTATAGCAAGCATAATAGAGAAACTGCAGTGAATTAGATCAAATATTTTAAAAGGCTTCTGAAAAGTTTACATTACCACCTTATAACCATAGTTCAGTTCCATGCAGAGGAGAATTTTTAGCTTTACTGCCTAGAAAAGTTTCGCTGCCTTTTGAAAATGTTATCTAACGCATATAATGTATGTTAATAAATCATTATCTTCCTACTTCATCATGTACTTTTTCTCCTCCAATGACAATTATATAGCTACCCACTTTCTCTCATTGGCTTTAATCCAGAAATTAGTTGAATTATAGTGCTTGGAATGAGGCCAATGAAAATGAATCCAGCTCAGATCTTTCAGTAGCAGTCCTTAGTATTTTACACACAGAGGGGGGGGGGGGGGGTTGAAGCAGGCCACAGGAACAATCCTGTAAGGTAGTTTAATCTTAATATTTCCTTAATGCATCATTTTCCAGATAGCTTCAGAATAACATAGCCAGTTATGTTAATTGGATACTGGAAGAGATTGTCTATCAGAATGTTACAGATCTCATAGGGTTTTAACCATAATTGGAACCTCACAACATCCAATTCTACTAAAGAATAGGTTAGAAATCATACTGGAAAAATGTCCCTATGTCAGGAATAACCAATGGTGCACTTCTAAATTTGCAGCCCCAGCTAAGGGGAGTTACAGGAAAAAAACAAATTGCAGGGGGAAAAAATGTTGTTTTTGAAGGCTGCAGTTTACGCCAATTCTTTAATGTATCTGAAGGAATGCAGTGTGCAGCTCTCTTTTACTGTCTGGCTGGGGATTTGATTGACGGCAGGATTGATGTAAAGAGAAACTTGTCTTGGCATTAGGAAAAAGAATTTTCAGGAAAACTCTGCTAACTTGTTTTTCACTGTTGAGGCTTATCCAGCCTCATAACAAGCAGAAATCTAGCACACAATACTTTTTCAGGGATTATTCCTTGCTGGATTTCTTCTTACGATCAAAGTATCCCCATTTCTACTTCTGCTAAAACAAAGCCCTACTTTTTAAACTGGTATCTTTCATAGTCCCCCCCATCCCCCACCCCAAAAAATAATTCTGAAAGTACATCTCAGGCTTGTGCCTACCAACAAGATACACCCCTTCACACTCCTGCATCTAGACCTTAATACTGATGAATTTCCACTTAGAAATATAATAACTTATTTTCATAATTTTAACTGTTGATAAATAGACAGTATATTGACTAGATATTCCCAGAATGTGATGTTGCCACTTAGGTTATGGTTTTTGTTCTTCTGAATTGCTGCATTTTATCTGACCTTACCAAGACCTCATGCTAGACATAGGAGGAGTTTTTGTAGGGTAGCGGTGATAGATGTGGCTGCAGGACAAATTTTCCATGTTCCTCCTAAAATGGAAAAAAAAAAAAGGAAAATACTTTACTTTTGCCCAACCAAGCTGGACAAAGTGAGAAAATATAGGCGGCGATAATTCTTTGGTGGTTTCCACATATCTCTCTATTTTAGACTGGGGCTCCTGTAAGAAATTCTTTCCTCCATTTGACACTATTGGTGTCAAATATTGTCTTTGAAATGCAGAGAGCCACAAGACACCAATAAGGACAGAATGGTGTAAGCATGTGGCATGGGAAACATTTTTCAATTCATTCTTTAGCTCCAAATTTGATAGGTAATAACATATCAAAGATGCATTTTGCAAATCTGTGTCTTGGTGGAGGAAGTTGTTTTGGATCGACAGTTCATGTAACATGAGTAGGGCTAAAGGTCAACCTTGTGGCCTTTTCTATGCCTATCAGACCCATCTCTTAAAATAACAGTCATTTCCAGGTTCCTTCATCTCTTTAGGCTGGTCTCCCCATCCTGTCTTGTGCTCCATTCTGTCTCTGGTGCATATCCTTCATCAACTTTCTTTCTCCTATTCTTTGCTTTTCCTGCCATCACCAGAAAGACTCCAGTATCTCTTTCCCCACCCGCTCTGGGGATACGGACAAAACGAATCACACTCAAAGGCCAGCCCTATTTTCAGAGGAAATCTGTCAATGAAATGATTTTTGAAAAATCATGTTTCAGTAATTACCAGAGTAACCCCATCTACTGTATGTTTACCTGGAAGTACCTAGAGAAGTGTGTTCAGCCATGCTGGTACTAGTAATGATTTGATTTGATTCGGGTATGTTCAGGATAGAGAAGATGCTTATGTCACAGATCAATACAAAGCAACATCAATACAAAGCAATACAATAAAAACTTATCATTTGAGTTTTACACCCCTCCAAATTATGTGCAACAATTTCCCATCAAAAAAATACATAGAAAAATGCACACATTAGGGAAAATTAAAGGAAATTGTTTGTAGAACGTATCTTCATTAGTGAAACTTGAACAGAACATGTGCATTAAGAGAAATGCATATAAAGCAAATCAAAACAGAAAGCCTGCAGACCAATTTAAAAATGAGGCAGAATGTGCTTGTGCTTACAAAAAATTCAGAATAGTAGAAAACAAAGCAAGGAGATTGACTGTTCATCCATCATAGAGATTGAATATTTCCCAAAATCACAAATATCTGTCATAATCTGCTTTTAGTCTCCTACAAAATAATAAACATCATTATCTTATAAACCAACTGATTCCAATTCTCATACTCGTTCCTCACTTCATGAACTTCCTGAATAATCTATTTATGACCTACTTCCTTCTAATTTGGAATCATATTGTGTAACAAAGACTATTATACTTGCCTGCCAAGACAGATATTAAAATAGAATATTACTACGTTCAGTTTTGGTGCACTTCTGACCTTTCAAATATTTATGTTTCCAACTGCACGAACTGATTTTTTTCATTGTAATATAAAAGCTTCTTCTTTGGCTGGATATGATTTTTTTTTAATGAAATTGATGTGACATATAATGACTTTACCATTCTGATATAGTCCTTCATTGTGGTATCAAAAATGCAATGAATTCATTTGATAATAGGGATAGGAAAGATATTCATAAAAAGGCCACAGGAAATACAGTATTTTTTAAATTTACATATAAAAAATATCTTGACTTCAAAAAGTTCAAGGCAATGAACAATATTCATCTTTTTCTCTCCTCCCCCCTTCTCTTATCCTCACAACTATCCTAAGTAATAACAGAATAACAGAGTTGGAAGGGACCTCAATATAACAATAGTGAAATGGCACTTTTGGTAGGGAAGTGGGGTGGATGGGTGTACTTAATAATAATAATAATAATAATAATAATAATAATAATAA
>NW_015386134.1:442112-453891 GCF_001527695.2 Protobothrops mucrosquamatus
TATCTCATGTAAGCCCATATTCTTCTAATCCTTCCAGTAAGAAAGCAATAATAGGATAGATGAGGATACTCAATTATATTGATCTGCCACATCTTACAGAATCGGGAGAGACAATAAGAGAAACGTAGCTCCTAAGTAACCAGGCCCTGAGCTATGCATGGCTTTTCAGCTGTCAACCAAGACCTTCAATTGTACGTGCAAGCTGGAACAATCACAAAATGGGAGTATACCTATATCTCTTTATGCTATGCATTCCGGACCACCTGGACCAAGTGGTTTTCAAGGAGGTAATGGTAAAGGAGTCTCAGTGGATTTTACTCCACTGGATGTTGCTGAACATAAGAGAATTTCAAGGAGAACCCCATATAAAAGTAGCCACCACAAGTCTGACATAATCCAACATAATCCAGACTAAAGGTGACTAAGGCATGAGTGATTAAGAGACGACCCTCCTGATCCATGAAGGAACATCATTGGTATGCCAGATGAATCTGTGTAAGGACCTTTCTGCTTATGGCTCCCATTTGTTCCTTCAGCAAGAGCTATGAATCTAGAACTTCCAAATTACTCACCAGGAAGTACAGCCCCATTGAGAACTAAAGATGGTAAATCCAAAGAAACAAAATATCTTTGAATCTGCAGCCATTTAGTCCTACTAGGATTAAACCTAACCCTATTCTTTCCCTATACATACTGTAATACCCTACAGGAACTGGGATGGAACCTCAACATCATCATGTGATTGACTGGGGGTCAAGATGTATCACTGGGGAATATCTGCACCTTAATGATATGCACCAACAAATATCTCATCCTGCAGTTTCAAAGAGACATTAGGCGTGACTGAAGAAAGTGTTGTACCTTAAGAAACCTTGTATAGCAGGAGCTGTGGACTCAATCTCTCCCTCACTACCAACACTAACTGGAATTTGTCCCCCAAAAGGGGAGAATGATTGTAACACAGTGACCCTATTCTAACCCTTAAGACATTATGATCCGTGGCACTGAATACTGCTGAGAGATCAAATTGGATTAGGAAAATTGCACTTTCTCATCCCAGTGTTACCAGATGTGACCCAGGCTATCTCAGTACTCAGTTTACTAGAACCAAATTCCTTTCCCCACAAAACTCCTGTTATTCTTGGTTTCCCCCACCTTCTCAAGCATAATTTTTCAGCTTTGTAATCGACAGGAGAACTTTAGTTGCTGGCGTTGTTAGAATTAAAACTGTAACCCATTGACAAAACACCCAGATATCTACTAGCAGATCCAGATCTACCTTTTGGTTTCTTCTACTTAGATTACTATAGACACACAAACCACTTTCACTGACTTCAGTGTGGCTTATGATGAAGAAAGGAAGTCTGGATAACATGCCGACTACAGTACCAAGCATTTAATTAGCAGATGCTTGCATGATTTCTATCAAGCAAGGAGCGTAAGAGGTCTGGCTTAGATGTTATATGCCTGATGTTGAGTGAAAACAGCTCCCTTCTGCATCTAAAGGCTGCATCTGAGAAAGGCTAGCTGACTCCGCAGGCTATCCTTGCCAAACAAAATTTATGATTCTGTTTAAAGACACTCAGATTAATTCCAAATACTGTAGAGAATTTCCGCCAAGAAATTCCTAAGTGTACATAGGACGGGTCGAAGTACTGTATGTGCGTTTTTAAGAAACAAGTACCGGAACAGTCCTGTTTGGCTATTTTTAACAAAACATATGGTCAGGTCCATGAGTCCAGCATTGTTCTGGATCCAACACATTGGACTGCCTTGTAAATGATGGCAAGTCTAAATTAAAATAAAATGAAATGAAAATAGCTCAGTGTTTCTTTTTAACTATGAAAGATACAGCTACGCAGTCTTCACACAGCAAGACTTGAATGAGAAAGTGCTTTCATTTCCAGTGATATGTATAGTGATGACAGTCTTAGAGAAGGCCATAAGTGAGTTTGAAGTGCATGCACTTTGTTTTCCCTAGTAATGCTGTCAGATACTTAACTTAATTCTTAGAGAGTTGTTGCCAGTCTGACTTGCCCCAGTTCAGCTTCCCATCTTTCTAATCAAACCTTTAAACATCTTTCGGTCTTTAATGTCACAGACTATAGAATTGGAATGCCACATATAGTTAAACATACCTTTGGAAGCTATATGTAACAGACTGCTCTGGACTGTGCCTGGGAAGGATTTAGCACCACTACTATAATGAAAGACTTTGCTGTAATTATAACTTGCCATACTTGGATTATCAGGGTTGTTTATCCACCAGGACATTGTAAGCAATGGATTCAATATAAACATTTTAAGCTTTTCACAGCTCCATTAAGCCCCCAGTATCCCTGCGAACAATGGGAGTGATAGATTACTTATAGATCAGCCCCGGAGTTTGCTCACATTTGTATCTGTATACAAGAGAAGAGATGGTCAGGAGAGCAACTGGTAGGCACCATTTAGTGTTAAATTGCAGAGGCCTCCATGCCATTGTTTAGATTTCCTTCTGCTTTTAAGAAAGGGAGGACATAACTTATCAAGCTGTCCACTGTACTAAGTGCTACTGGGTCCAAAAGCAAATATGTGACAAGCCCTGTTAGACAATTATTTGCAGAGGTGAAGGGAAAAAAACTTGTTTGTTATTTTGATGATGCCAAAGTCAAGTGGTCACATGTTTCACAAGTTTCATTGCTGCCATGTAATCTGATTAAGGTTCTTTATGCACCAGGCCCCAAGGAAGTGAAGCAGAAAGAATGCTGTGACATTTCTCAACAGGAAGCATTTATCTTTGCTTCATCTACACTTAATTGATTGCAAACTTACTCAGGACACTATCAGTGCTAGATGAACAGCTCTTTAGCAAAGCATTACATTTGACACAAAGTGTCTCTAAGGTACATTCATTTTTGCTCGCTGCAGATACTCTCAAAATAGCTCTTAGATCAGCACATATAGAATCCAGGAGATATAAACCCTTTAAGACTGATACTTCCGAAATGAGTAAGAATCAGTGCTTGGAACTCTCATTATTACATAGACAGGGACATAGAATTAAGCCTACGTTCATATATATCTGCTGCATATTCTATTATTTTAAACAGTCTTTCCTGAGAACAGAGTCCATATGCCTTCTTCTTCACCATGAAATTTGCATTACTACCATGGAAAATGGCAGCACAGTCAACATTTGCCTTAGACCATTTCTTTGTAAGTAGGCATGATATAGTGGTTAAAGCACCAGGCTAGAAACCAGGACACTGTGAGTTCTAGTCCTGCCTTAGGCACCTAGCCAGCTGGATGACCTTGAACCAGTCACTCTCCCTCAGTCCTGGGAAGGGGGAAAGGGCAAATTACTTCTGAAGACATTGCCAAGAAAGCTGCAGGGACTATTCCAACATTGCCAGGAGCCAATGTTGACTTGAAGGCACAATAAAATAAAATTAAAAAAAATCGTTAAAAGTATTTGATTAACTTATCTGCATATTTTTCCCCATTCTTTTTTTCCTCAGTGCCTCATTTTTGTTTGTTACAATTTACATTTTATAACTATACTTCCTGGTATTAATTTATACAGGATAACAGTTGCTCAGCCATGTCACTTTTGGGTTTTTCAACTCTTTTCTCAGAATAATAAGAATAATATTATGACCACTCATTCAACAACCATTCAAACTTGTGGAGATGCTGAACGAGGGGAGTTTATAGTCAGTCCTTGCAAATCCAGCTATCACAAAGTTCCCCTGGTCACTTGATGCCCAACTCAAAATTATGATGTTGCAGTGAGCCGTGGTCATGGAATCACAATCTTTGACATTCCTTGCTGGTTTTTCACAAGCAAGGTCAATGGGGAAGCTGGCAAGAAGTCAGATGTCCCAGTCATGTGGTCCTCACTTAATAACCTGCACAGTTCTTGACAACAACCAGGACTGCCAGAATTGCCATTGCTAAGCAATATAGTCACATGAATCACACTTTGTGACTGCATTGTTTAGTGATGGCAATTTCGGTCCCAATTGCCATTGTAACTCAAGAACTACCTGTATCAAAATCATTGCTTACTTAGAGCTTTTTGGTCAGAGAAGCATAGATTGCGTATTATCTTTGAACTGCAGACCACTGGTTTTCAGTTACAAATTCACCAGGTATTCATAAAAGAGACATACCACCACCCAGTGCTGCTAGTAAATTTTCTCTCCTGCTTATATGTCATAAGATGTCATGATTTGCAGTCATGTACAGCAGGGTTACATACAGAGAAAAACATTGAAAATCACTGGCTTCCCTTAAGCAAGAACTTTGGTCTAGTGCAGGGGTCGGCAACCTTGGCTCTTTTATGACTCGTGGACTTCAACTCCCAGAATTCCTGAGCCAGCACAGTCCACGAGTCATAAAAGAGCCAAGGTTGCCTTCCCCTGGTCTAGTGTTAAAGCCACAGGCTGGAAACTGGGAGCCTGTGAGTTCTTGAAAGGGATTGAAAGCTGGCTGGGTGACTTTGGACTAGTTACTCTCTTTTAGCCCAACCAACTCACAGAGTTATTGTGGAGGAGGAAGGAGTATTAGGTATGTTTACTTCCTTGAGTTATTTATATATATAAAAATAAAGACAGGAAATAAATAAAATGTCCGTATGCAATACTTTTGTGTATATCTGAGGGGTTATTGACAACTGAACAAAATTGATCAGGAAACAGTTTATCGGGCATGCTCACCTATTGTGAATATTCTTGATTTTTGAACCCTTGCCATCAGGATAATGATTACTGACTAGTAGGAAAGTAGTAACATAGCATTCGAACTGATTATGAACACAATTTCTGTTTCCTTGCTTTGTGATAGTTATGACAAATGAATGATACAAAATATAAATAACAGAACATTAAAATGCTACTGATTAAATTACAAGATGACTTAACCTATCCTGCACAGAGTATCAGGCCTAAGTCCAGAGATGAGACAGTGAGTGCCAACCAAGTCCAATTCTTTATTTGCTTACACCTAATAGCAGTGGTGGGATTCAAATATGTGAACAACTGGTTCTCTGTGTGGATGCCACTTCCAGAAGCCCATTCTGGGCCTGGGCAACAAAAAATTAGCTACCGATTCTGCTGAAGTGGTGCGAACTGGCTGAATCCCACCACTGTCTATTAGACACAATCTTGCCAAACTAAAGCTATAATTTTCCAAGCTATTAGATATATCCTGAGAGATTCTTGGGTGTGACTACACTGAACCTCTTCCCCTCTCCCTTACCCAGCTTGGGATTGGGCAGCCTCTTGATCTGGGTTTCTTTCTGGGAAAACTCTGAGTTGGCCTAATCCTCTCCCTCTGCTGCTGCAGATGCACATGGCCTCACAGAGAATAAACCAATCTTCCTAAAGTCGAAGGAGACTGGAAGCCAGGATAATATCCGGGATGTTCCAGAGTGGAGCTTTGGCTGAAAGGTGTGGCTTGCTTACTTTAAATACTTCCTTATAATGTTGTTCTGCCCACTTGGGTAGATGAGAATTCAAGGATCAGATCCAGTTCCACGCCTTGCCGTGCCTTATGGTATTGTAAAATAACACAGTACAAATGAATTATTCAGCTAAGAATGTAGTCCCATAATATTAAAATTGGATAATTTTCCCCCATAAAATAAAGCTGAATGAAGAATGCATTTTCAGAGATCTATTGGAAAAAAATGTGAATAAACTGCAGTACAGAGAAAGTTGAGGAGGATCATTTTTTCTCAGTCCACAGGTCAACTATACCATCAGATATTCTTAAATCTCTCTAAGGTTGTTGTTGTTCTTTTAATTATCACTGACAGAGTCAACAAAACTGCCTCACCAGCAGGTATTTTTTTTTAAAAAAAGTGGAATAGAAAGTGCCTTGCCTACCAGCATAAGGAAATGCTTAATTAAACACTCGCTTAATTAAAACTCATCTTGATTAGTTTAACTAGACACTGGTTTAATGAAAGGAAAGTCTTTCCAAAGCAGTTGTTGTGCTCAGGTGTCAATACAGTGTTTTCTGTGCGGTTATTAACATTCCATTGAAATGAATGTGAGCAACTTCCTACAACAGAATCTAAAGACAGAATTATGCCCATAGGTCAGTTCCATGTGAGAAAATGTTTCGTCCAAAATAATTAAAGCACATAGCTTGTTTGTTTATATTGCATAATGTTTATGTGCAAAAGTTCGAACCTCCATGCCATAAACAATATACTTCTCATTAGTCAGTGCCCGAGGCAAATAAAGGTAGTCACAATCCCAGATGCATATATATGGCGACCAATGTTGACTGTGTGACTGTGACTGTGTGATAGTACAGACAGCATTTAGCTTTGGTCCAGAAATGCAATCCACTCTAGAACTTTCTAGAGAAATGTTTTTGTGTCCCATATATGTGGCCTTCAAATGTTTTCAGACCATTTTGTCCTTTCCCTAGCATTGTATAGTCTGAGGGATAGGTAAGAGAGAAAATGGGTGCCAGACCAGTAAATGAAAGAGAAAAAGAAAAAGGGAGTGCCGGAAGTATCTCGTTTGGCCTGTGGTTGTATACTTCACTTTGTACCTTTCAACAGATTATTCTAAAGACCAAAAGCAGGGGGGAAAAGAAAGGAAAAGTTATAGTTCTGTCTTCTATCTTAGATTGCTCTTTCCAAAGAAAAGTTATCCAATAGAAGCTACAAAATAAAATATAATAAATGATTTATTGATTATGTGCCATCAAATATTTTTACTCCGTGTGACCAGATATTTTTTCATAAATAATAATAATATTTATTAGACTACCACTACTAATAATAATAATGCCCAGATGACACTGGAGAGGGAGGAGGGCCAGGCTGGTTTGTGGTTCCTCTGAATTATTATTATGGTTAATTGCAAAGTCATCCAGATTTTTAGACTGTATTTGTCATTTTTATCCCCCTATCAAGTCCTTTCCAAGGACTTGGGATAGGGAGATAGTGTTGTTTGATGGCATTAAAGATATTGTCATAGGATGTAAGCTATTCCAGATAAAGCTGCATTTTACAATTGTCAAGTATTTTTGTCAAGGCCGATGGTGTTCTAGTGGTGGTCCACTTGTTTTGGGATTGCACTCAAGGAGACTATTACTATTGGTATTATCTTTGTTTGGTTGGGGGTTTTTTTTGCCACAGTCATTCTACTTCTCTTTGCAGGTATTTGTACTTTGAAATTTTTTCTTGTTCTTTCTGTTCTCTTCTGCTATCTCCAGATATGGCAACATCCACTATCCAGACTACTATTTATTTATTTATTTATTTATTTATTTATTTATTTATTTATTTATTTATTTATTTATTTATTTATTTATTTATTTATTTATTTATTTATTTATTTATTTATTTATTTATTTATTTATTTATTTATTTATTTATTTATTTATTTATTTCCTCCTCTTCCTCCTCCTCCTCTTCCTCATTTAGACTTCAATTCAATTCACAGTCTGGGACTGGTAAAAACTTTAATAGTTCAAGTCCTAACCAAGGACCTATGAGCTGTCAAGGTAATGTCTGAGTATATAGGCAGTAAGATTTTTTTTTTTTTTGAAAAGTCAGAATATTCAGGTCTGATAAGTTCTAAATTTCCATGTATCTAGGCAGCCCTTTGGGTATTACTCCAAGGGCTTCTATTACTATTGGTACAACCATTGATTTCTTCCTTCAGAATTGCTCAACTTCAATTTGCAGATCATGGTATTTTGTTATTTTTTTCTAGTTGTTTCTCTTCAATTCGTGCATCACCTGATATTGCAATATCAATGAACCAGACTTTTTTCTTTTCCACAGTAGTGATGTCAGGCAGGTTGTGGGCCAGATGTCTGTCTGTTTGGATTCAAAACTCCCACAAGATTTTGACCTGTTCATTTTCAAGAACTTTGTTAATTTGGTGTTCCCAGTAATTTTTGCTGCATTTGAATCCAAATGTCTGGCAAAGCTTCCAATGTATTATTTTGGCAATTTGATCATGATATTCTAGGTAATCAGTTTGTGATATTGTTGTTTTGTTGTTGTTGTTATTATTATTATTCACAGTCAGCCAGATGTTCAGACTAGGTTTTGGATTTTTGTCTACCTATCTAGTCCTTATCAAGGACCTTGGACACGCAGATCTGGATATTTGATGATGTTACAGATATCATTGCAGAATGGAAACTCTGCTAACCTGTAAGACAGAGGTCTCCAACCTTTCTTGGTTGGTGGACTGGAGGGAAAGGGAGGGAAAGCATTTTACGCATGTGTGCACACACACACAAACAGGGCAGTGCTAGTGCCCACATGACACTCATTAGCACTGCCCCATTTTTGCTGCATGGGCGCTAGCACCCCCGTTTTTGCTGTGCAGCTGCCCGTTTTTGCCACACAGCGCCCCATTTTTGTAGCAGTGGTGTGAGTGGGGGTGCACTGGCCAGCCTATCCTGCAGCCCAGTGGCCAGGAGGCCACAGCCCTGTAGTGGGCCGCGGCCTGTAGGTTGGGGGCTCCTGCTGTAAAATAAATCAGTTTTCCCCCCTCCTCCTCTTTCAAGAATCAATTTACCTTTTCCACCACTTCATCAGCACCCAAAACTATTCTGGAAACCTTGAAAGGGAATATGATGTAACTGAGCAAGGGTGGAAAGAAGAGGCACTGAAGATCTGAAGAATTCTCAGAGTCTCAGCTTTCCTTGATACTTTCATATACTAAAGGAAAATAAGGTAGTTTCGGAAAAGAATAGAAAGGTGCAAATGTGTCTCCGTCCTCATTTAAACTTTGCTAGGCTGCAATCAGTGGTGGGATTCAAATATGTGAACAACTGGTTTTCTGTGTGGATACCACTTCTGGAAGTCCATTCTGGGCCTGGGCAACAAAAAATTAGCTACCAAAGTGGCTGAATCCCACCACTGGCTGCAATAAGCAGGACAATAAAAATATGTCAGAGTATTCAGGTGTTGAAATTGTTTAGCCTCAACAAAGGATATTTTTTTCATCTCCTGTTTAAATTACCCTAGAAAGTTATTGATGGGATTTCTCTCCCTCTCTCTTAAATTCTCTTAAAATAAAATTCTCTTAAAGATATGTGCACAAAGACATTGAAGAATACTATTAATGATATGATGTTGAGAAGTCAGAACCTAGGATTTGAGATTAAGTGTTAATTGTAGGATTGCACACACCCCTTCTCCTTCATCTTCTCTGTTCATCTTTCTGAATTCTCACCTCTCTTCTAAATAACTTGATGCAGGTTATACTTTGACTTCTATTTAGAAACCCAATTAAAGTTGAGCTTTGAAGACCTTCTCATCTCAATCCACTTCCTGACTCCACAGATCCAGTGAAAGCTGAACAGAGCCTATGTGATTCAGGTTTATCTATTTTGCAGTATCCATGGGAGGGGGGAGGTCAAGGAAGGTAAATGATAAACAATACTGCACTATTATAACTCAAACCCTACCCTGTTGTGGTGCAAGCTCTGTCTCTTTTATATGTGCATTGTGACATCCCATGCTGTTACAAAAGGACAGGGCTTGCACTGTGATGACACAATCTGCTTCTGTTATTTTGATGAAAGCTTTTAATCCTACGGATACATCTAGCAGCATTTATCTCAGAAAACTAAATGTATGTTAGTACTTCATTAGGAAATTGCTGGGAAACTAAGGCTTAAACCAGGAAGTTAAAAAAAATCCTGGAAAAAAAAGACAGTAGCTAGCCACTTCCGTATTGTTGCCGAGAAAACTATATGTTTATGACCATGCTGTCATTAAGAGTTGAGCTTGTCTGAAAGTGGACTTTATCTTTGCCTGTTTTGCACATAAAAAGCTACATTACTCATCTGGTATGCTTTGTTGTTCTGGTCAGAGGATCTAGTGAATATAAATGATCTGAGCTGGGGATTTCCAACTTTACACTGATACACAATACAGTTCTTATTTTACTTTAGTCCATCTTTGTCAATACCAAATCTAGTGGATGAATAAGACTGGTATATCCACTCATAAGAGAGAAGAGAAAGGTGCAATGATACCTCTGATCTGATGATGCAGTTTAGTTGTACCTCCCCCTTGTGACTTTTTCCCCTTTAACCATCTACCTACATTATGCCTCTCAGCAACCTGGCCTCGGTTTGGTAGTTTTTGTATATTCTTCTGACCTCAAAAATCTCACTGAAGAAGAATGCAAACTCAAAAGCGTTACCAGTTTTGAGTCAAACTTTCACATCTCTGCCATTTGAGTGGGTTTGAAATTAGGCCAGACCGTTAGACCCAAGTCTTGTCTTAATCCTTTGACAAATAGCTTCAGTTGCTTTTTTGGACAGATGTTACAGGAACCCACAATACCCTTTTCTTTCAGAAGGGAAGAACTAGCTGGTAGCTCTGCATCAATATAATCACCAGCTATACAAAGGATGCTTAAATTGCATTTTATTATTTCTCAACCTGCACACTGAACATTAATCTTAGAAATTCTGTGTATCATAGAGTCCATAGTAACAACAGATAACAGCAGAGTAAACATCTCTGTTGGCTACTCCATGAACATGCTTAAGTATGCAAGATTGGAACAAGTAATGGTGCTTATTTCAAATAAGAACTCACTCAGAAAGTTTCAGGAGGTCTTGCAAAGTGATTTTGTATAAGCCTTTTGCAACCTAAAGCAAAATTATGCACTGCTTTTCTGAACCCAATCGGTGTTCTTTGTTAAATGTATGTTTGCAGTCAAAAACTGCATTTGTCAGCACTAGCTGGAACTATCCCAAACAGAAATAATTAGAATATCTGTGGGATTCAGAACTAATACTGTCAAGACATATATTGAGAATCACTGTGCTACATTTAAAAAAAAAGGGGGGGGATTGTGCATCACTGCAGGTTGAGTATTTCTGACAGGGTTAAGCAATGCAGCCATATTACATAGGATACCAAACTATCAGATTGGTAATATCAGAAAAAAGGATTGTAAAATGATCCAAAAGACAAATCCAGTTCAGGGTTAGGGTTAGGGTTAGGGTTAGAAATAAATGTATAGTGATGCATATTGATAAAACCCATCATTATTATCATCCAAACGTCTCCTTTATCTTAATTGGATTTTTGCTGGCAGTAACTATCCAAGAAAAGGATCTTGAAGTCTAGGTGAAAAGACTGAAAACAATGTAAACCAAGTGTGCAAAAATCCAATTGACATAAAGGAGAAGCTTGGAAGATTCTAAACAAGATACAAAGAGCAACAGTGAAACCAATGTAGACAATAAATAGAATATGCAAGACAGTGAGTTCTAGTCCCACTTTAGGCATGAAAGCTGATTGGATGACTTTGTGTCAGTCATTGTCTCTTTGTCCAACTCACCCCAAAGGCTGTTATAGAGTAGAAATAGGAGGAGGAAGGAGTATTAGGTATGTTCAACATTTTGAGTAATTTATAAAAAAATAATAAAGACGGGATAAATTAAAAAAAAACGTTATGCCAAATTACATTAAGTACTATAACCAGCCATTATACTTCTACATATCTGATGATTCCCAATCATACTAGATCCAGAACATCCATGGTTTTAAACTTCTTCCAGAAGATATTTTATTATTATTATTATTATTGAAATAATTTACATAGTTAACCATATCACATCATGAGTCTGGGAAGAATATAGAAATTAAAATCACCATGACAATATAATCAATGATGCCCTAGTTCAGGGGTAGGCAACCTTAATAATAATAATAATAATAATAATAATAATAATAATAATAATAATAATAATAATAATAATAATAATAATAATAATAATAATAATAATA